>NW_016991676.1:0-607 GCF_001483705.2 Eufriesea mexicana | reverse complement strand
AAAGCTACCCGGACATAACCCGAACTAAGATAGACCAACCCAATGTTGCATAGCCCAAACTAAGGAGCCGAGGCCACTATTCCTGGCATCCCCAGTGCCGAGCAGAGCCTATTTTAGCATTTTTAGCCCAGTGGAGGGCAGAGGTCCTCCGTATAGCGGTGTACAGCACCAAAGTCGAAGCAACCCGATCCTAACCTGCCCAAACCTAACATGGCCAAACGTAGCCCGACTCAACATAACGTGCCTAGAGTATCATTGCAGGTCTCCACAGAGCCAAGCAGAGCATATTACAGCAATATGGATGGCAGAAATCCGCCGAAATCCAGTGCATAGCGAGAAAGTAGAAGCTATTTTAACCAAACTTGGCCTAAGCTAACATAGCCGAACGTAACCTATCTCAACGTAAAGTGCCGATACCATGATTGGTGGCATCCATAGAGCCAAGCAGAACATATTAGTGGATAGTAGAACGCTGAACTCCATAGAATCACTGTGTGTATCGGAAAAGCCTAAGCTACGCAAACCTAACCCGTACCAACGTGTGCCAGCCAAACATAGCCTAACTAAACATAACGTACCGCCAACACTCATAATGGGATCTCCACGG
>NW_016991675.1:0-879 GCF_001483705.2 Eufriesea mexicana | reverse complement strand
AGTTATGTTGAGATATGCTACGTTCGGCTTGGTTAGGTTAGGTCAGGTTACGCTGTGCTATCTTCGGCTCTCGTGCTATTCACTGCAGTGCGGTGGATTTCTGCGCTATACTGTGCTGTGCAATGTACCGCTCGTCTCTGCGGAGGCCAGCTATAGCTGTCCCGTCGTATTAGGTTTGGTTAGGCTCCGCCTGGGCGTGTTGCGCTTGGCTAGAATAGGACATGCTACTTCGACCGTTGTGCTATACACTGCTATTCGGAGGATTTCTGCGAACTAATGTCCTCTAATATGCTCTGCTTGGCTGAGGGAGGCCAGCGATATTGGTCTCGTCACGTTATGTTTAGCTACACTACGTTTGGGTAGGTAAAATTAGGCAAAGTTAGGCCAGGATATTTTTGATTTCTGCGGTATAACGGCAAGGCGGTGGATTTCTGCGCTGTGGTTTGCTTCAGTATTTTCTGCTTGGCTCTGGGGAGGCCAGCAGCTGTGATCTCTGGGGAGGCCAGCAGCTGTGGTCTGAGCACGTTTGGTTCAGATAAGCTACGTTGTATTGCGTTACGTTCTGGATAGTTTATACTTTTGTGCTTCTCACTGCTATCCGCGGATACCAGCGCTCTACCGTGGTCCAATATTTTCTGCTTGGCTCCGCCATGGCCAGCACCAGTGTTTCCCTCACGTTAAGCTGATTTGTATTACATATGCTTAGGTTAGATTATGTCAATCTCTGTCAGGTTATCTCTGACCTGCGTGCTATACACTGCTAATCGGAGGATTCTTGCGCTCGACTCTGTTCTGCAAAATTCTGCTTGCCTCTGCGGTGGTGTGGAGCAGTGGTCGCGGGAAGTCATGTTCAGTTGCGCTACGTTCGGTTTGGCTAGG
>NW_016991674.1:0-799 GCF_001483705.2 Eufriesea mexicana | reverse complement strand
GAATATACTAAAGCAAAGTAGCGCGCATTAATCTACCGCACTGCAGTTTACTGCACACAGGACGAAGATATTCTAACCTAACCTGTCCTCACCAAACCTAACCGAACGTAACCTGACAGAACATAACTTACCGACAATACTATTGCTAGCCTCCACAGTTCCATGGAAAACATAATGGAGCAGAGTACAGCGCGGAATTCTATAGAGACGCAATGAATATCAGAAAAGTCGAAGCTATCCAAACCTAGCCAAAGTAAACGTAAATCAACCAAACGTAACGTATCACAACCTAATGTGCCGAGATCGCAATTACTGGCAACCATTGAGCAAAGCGGAACAGACAGCAGCACAGTAGGGCGCAGAAGTCCACCGAATGCCAGTGTATAGCACAGAAGACAAAGCTACGCAATGCCAACAATACCAAACGTTACATAATCAAACGCAACATAAGTCTGCCTAACCTGTCAGCACTACTAATGCTGTCCACCACATAGCCAAGCAGAAAGTACTATAGCACAGTGGAGCGCAGAAATACAACGGATGGCAGTGAAAAAGACAAAAGTCGAAGCCGCCCTTGCAAGATATAACCTAACCTAACCAAGCCACACGTAAGCTAACCAAACCAAACGCGATACGAGCACTATTGCTGGCCTTCCCAGAGAAAAGCAGAGGACGGCAGAGCAATGAAGATTGCAGAAATCCACCGAACAGCAGTGTATAGCACAAAAGTCAAGGTTTTGCTCTCCTAACCTGACCAAGCGTAACAAAGGCAAGAGTAGCCTAATTAAATGTAAAGCGC
>NW_016991673.1:0-602 GCF_001483705.2 Eufriesea mexicana | reverse complement strand
ATGTGTGGATGTTTGAATGTATGGATGGATGTATGTGAGGGTGCATAGATGTATGGATCGATGCGAGTATGGATGGGTGCTTGTATGGAGGGATGGATGTATGGTTCGATGGATGTATGGATGAATGGATGGATGGATTTATGGATATGGATGTATGAATGTATGGATGGATGGATGTATGGATGGATAGATGTATGGAAATAAGGATGTATGGATGGATGTATGTATGGATGAATGGTTGTGTGGATGGATGGATGTATGGATGGATTGAGGTGTGGATGGACGGATGTACGTATGTATGAATGTATGGATGTATGTATGTATGGATGTACGGAAGTATGCATTTATGGATGTGTGGATGTATGAATGTATGGTTGGATGGGTGCATGGGTGGATATATGTATGGATGGATGGATGGATGGATGGGTGGTTGTATGGCTGGATGGATGTATGGAAGGATGGGTGTATGGATGGACGAATGTATGGTTTCATGGCCGTATGCATGGATGGTTGTATATGAATGTATGAATGTAAGAATATCTGGATGTATGCAAGTATGGATGTATGGATGAATGGACATATGCGTGTACTTATGTATGGAT
>NW_016991672.1:0-1002 GCF_001483705.2 Eufriesea mexicana | reverse complement strand
CCGCGTAACACGTTAGGCTCATGCCGCGGGGGAGTGGAGTGCGCAACACTGCGTCGAATGCGAAGTCCCAGAGGATCGGCCCGTGTACCGATCCCTGTGGAACCCCACAGTACGTCGCCCGATCGAGTATCGTCAGGAATACTCGATCGAGCGCTCCGCCAAATAGTTACCGATCACCGCGGTCATGTATTGTGGAACCCTGTGGTACAACAGGGCACTCCGGATGGCGACCCAGGGCAGGGAGCTGAAGGCGATGGCGATATCCACGCCGACCGCCAGCATCACCCTGCCCCGGTCAACGACAACCTCCGACAAGGGACGAACGCGCTTAGTCGCGTCGATCGTCGACAGAACCTGCCGGAATCCGAACTGGCTGACCCTGAGATCGGGACCCGCGTCTGATAAATGCTCTCGGAGGCGGGCAGTAAGAACGCGCTCGAAGAGCTTGCCAGCCTCGTCGAGCAGGCGTATCTGCCGGTATGACTTCGGAGAGTCCGGAGGCTTCTCTGGTTTCGGTGTCAGCACGACCCTCGCTCTGTTCTAACATGCCGGGAAGCGACCGGCCGTGAGGCAGCTGTCGGACGGCCGTCACTCACGGTCACCCCACGCCTCCAGAGCCAGTGCAAAGGCTCCGCTTGGGATGCCGTCCGGTCCGGGGGCGGTGTTCCTCGCCACACACCAAACGACCGCACGGCCGAACTCCTCGCGCGTGGCCGCCAGCTCGTCGGACCATTCGACAAGTTCCGATCGCGCTGCAACGGTTTGCACCCCCTCCTCCGCCCCCACTGGGAAGAGGATGTCGATCACCCGACGCAGGATCTCGTGGTCCATACGCTCGGTCACGTCGGGTGCCCATGCCCTTAACTTCCCCATTACTAATTTATAGTGGCGTCCCCACGGATCGCCTTCGAGCGTCGCGAGGATTTCGTCCCATTGCCCAGATTTGGCTCTGCGAATCTCCATCCGGAGAACGCCCACCGCTGACCGGTACTAGCGATAGTG
>NW_016991671.1:0-463 GCF_001483705.2 Eufriesea mexicana | reverse complement strand
TGATTGTCCAGTAATATATTTGAACATTTTTACTCTGAATAGGCAGTTTGTTAACAGTTTTTCTAATTTTTCTTTAATCTTGACGTTCAATTGCGAAGTAGCTACGTATTATTGCTTATACATTCTACACTACGATTGTGGATTAAGATATTTCATTACTCCTGCATAGAATAGATTGTTCTTCAACCAGTAGGGCAATTATTTTACGATTGAAGGTACATATATGAAATAAAGTGACGGAAAAGCAAGCTCCTGCGACATCGTGCTACACGGTTTACTTTTCCCGCTTATATTACTGCAATTAGGATTTTCGGTTAGGTTTTTTTTACATACCAGTGTAGGGTGGAATTTTCTCTAACGGGATTGATTATTTTTTTTGCGTTTCGAGCGTGCGTTTTCGAAAAATAGTGTCGAAAGTGTTAGTGGGTGACAGGTCGTGCTGCGCAATTAACTTTTTTGGCTT
>NW_016991670.1:0-601 GCF_001483705.2 Eufriesea mexicana | reverse complement strand
AAGCTACAACAGTTTATATATTTTGAATAGAACTATTCTCTGGCAAGCAGATGGCTGTGGTTGACATTGGTTGCAGGCTTTAGGCGACCTATTCACCTAGCTACAACAGATTATATACTTCGAATAGGCCAATTCTCTGGCAAGTAGGTGGATATAGTTGCCATTGGATTCAAGGCGTTGTGCGTTCTATGCACCAAGTTATAACAGATTATAGATTTTGAATAGACCTTTTTTCCGGCATAGATGTCTGTACCTGCCATTGGATTGAAGGCGGTAGGCGATCTATTTACCAAGCTATAGCATATTATAGATTTTGAATAGACCTATTCTCTGACATGTAGATGCCTGTAATAGCCATTGGATTGAAGGCGTTAGGCGATCTATTCACCAAGCTATAACAGGTTATAAATTTTGAAAAGCCTATTCTCTGGCAAGTAGATGGATGTCCTTGACGTTGGTTGAAGACGCTAGGCGACCTATTAACCTAGCTATAACAGATTGTAGACGTTGAATAGACCTATTCTCTGGCAAGGATATTGCTGTTCTTGCCATTGGATTGAAGGCGATAGGCGATCTATTCACCAAGCTATAATAGGTTATA
>NW_016991669.1:0-635 GCF_001483705.2 Eufriesea mexicana | reverse complement strand
AGTGTATCCATCAGTAGAGCACTGCAGGCGTTGGATTAGCCTGTTCGTTGATGATTAAAGTACAATAGCAATTTTAGAATGGCAAAGGACTTTCCCATTGTCGCTCTAGACACTAAGTAGTGACGAAACCGTACTGACTACAGCTATCATCACTATACCATAACCGTTGAATTAATGTGTTCACTGATTACATATATTCCGTAGTTCAAGGATAATCAGTGTATATATCCATTATGTATAGAGATATTAACAATTCGTAGTACGTTAGTCGGTACATCAACCCAGAGAGCATGTTAGTCACTGGATTAATCAGCTCAGTGATGCCATGCGTCCTATTGCAATTCTGGATCGTCAAAGGACTGACCCATTATGGCTCGCAGTATTAACAGTTGACGAATCAGTACTGTGTACAGCAATCGTCAGTGTACATTAGCCATTGGAATAGTATGCACACTGATAACTTGTGTCTAGCAGCAATTCTACAATAATCAATGAAATTTACAATTGATAGTACGGTATTTAGTGCATCTATCAAGAAAGCACTGTTGCCGTAAGATTAATCGGTTAACTGATGACTTATATTCCACAGAAATTCTAGAATGAAAAAGGACAGATCCATTCTTCCTCGAGATATA
>NW_016991668.1:0-904 GCF_001483705.2 Eufriesea mexicana | reverse complement strand
GGCTCCGGGGAGTCCAGCAATAGTGTTCGCGGCACGTTAGGTTGAGTTACGTTACGCTCGATTTTACTACTATTGGTTAGATTATTGTAGGATAGCTTTGACTTTCGTGCTATGGCTGCTATTATGTGGATCTATGTGCCCTACAGTGCTCCACTATCTTTAGCTTGGCTCCGGGAAGACCAGAAACGGTGGGCTCGGCACGATATGTTGCGTTACGTTGTGCCAGGTTACGTTCGTTTATGCTGGGTTAGGCCAGGTTAGGTCAGGGTAGCTTCAACTTTCGTACTGTAAACTGCTTCTCGTAGACTCCCAGTGCTCTGCTGTGCTCCAGAATGCCCTGCTTGACTCTGGGATGGGCAGTAATGACGGTCTCGACATGTTAGGTTGAGTTATGCTACGTTTGGCTATGCTTTGTTGGTTTGTGTTAGGTTTGGGTAGCTTCGACTTTTGTGTTACAGTCTGCTCTTAAGAGGCTTTCTGTCCCCTACAGTGCTTTAACAATTTCAGCCTGGCTATGCGAGGCCCAGCAAAAATAGCCTCGGCACGTTACCTTGGGTAAAGGTATGTTCATCGGCTATGTTGTGTTTGGCCACGTTTGTCCGCGATAGCTTTCACTTTTGTGCTGTACTCATCTATTCAGTGAATCTCTGCGCTCTACTGTGATTTAGTATGTCCTCCGTGGCTCTTGTAGGGCCACGAATAGTGGCGTCGGCACGCTATTTTGATCAGGTTGCTTTCGGTTAGTTTGGATTAGGATAAGTATGGTTGGTATAGCTACAACTTTGTGCATTGCACTGATATTCGGCGGATATCTGCTCCATGCTGTGCTCTAGTATGTCCCGCTTGACACTTGCGAGGGCAGCAATAGCGGTTTCAGCACGTTAGGTTGAGTTATGTTATATTT
>NW_016991667.1:0-473 GCF_001483705.2 Eufriesea mexicana | reverse complement strand
AAGATATCCTCTGCTAACGTAATCAAGCGTAACATAACTGAACGTGACCTAACTCAGCTTCACATCCCGAGGCCACTATTGCTGGCCTCCTAGCAGCCATGCAGGGCACAGCAGTGGCGGATAGACCGCAGAAGTCCATAGAACCGCAGAGTACAACAGAGTAGTCATTGCTACTCGAACCTAACCCAAACCAACAGAAGATAAATAAACATAGCCTAATATAAACTGTTATGACGAGACTGCTATTGCTGTCCTCCCCAGAGACAAGCAGGACATACTAGAGCGCAGTAGAGCGCAGAAATTCACCGAATAGCAGTGCACACCGCAAGAGTACATGTTTTCCTGACGAAACATATCGTAACCCGAACCAACCGCACGTAATCTATCTGAACATAACGTGACGAAACTAGTATTTCTGCCATTCCACAGCCAGGCTGAACATATTAGAGGTTTGTAGGGCGCAGAAATCGACC
>NW_016991666.1:0-582 GCF_001483705.2 Eufriesea mexicana | reverse complement strand
CTTGGCTCTGGGGATGCCAGCCATAGTGGTCTCGGCACGATAAGTTGAATTAGGCTACGTTTGTTTAAGTTCGGTCAGCCTGGGTTAGGTTAGGATGGCTTGGCTCTTCTGTCATACATTGTTATTCTGCGCTCTACTCTCATTTAATATGTTCCGCTTGGGGATAGGGTGGCCTGCAAAAGTGGTCTAGGCACGTTAGGTTAGATTTGGCTGCCTTCGGCTTTGTTACGTTTGGCCAGGTTGGGATAGGATAGCCTTTACTTTTGTGCCATAGAGTGCTATTCGGTAGATTCCTGCGCACGACATTGCTCTACTATTCGTAGCTCGTCTCTCAGGTGGCCAGCAGTAGTGGTTATGACACGATAGGTTCGGCTAGGTTATGTTTGGTTAGGCAAGGTTGGGCTGGGCTTGTTTATAGTGGCTTTGACTTTTGTGCTGCACAATGCTTTACGTTGGATTTCTGCGCACCACTGGGCATTAGTATGCCCTGCTTGGCTCTGGGGAGGGCAGCATTGGCCGCCTCTGCGCATTGGGTTTAGTTAGGCTACGTTTGGTTACGTTCTGTTGGTTTGCGTTAGGTAC
>NW_016991665.1:0-905 GCF_001483705.2 Eufriesea mexicana | reverse complement strand
CAGAGCCTAGTAGAATATAATAGTGGAGAACAGGACGCCGAAATCAAAATAATTGCAGTGTATATCAGAAAAGTCGATGGTGCCCAGACAAAACACAAACCAACGTAACATAACCAAACACGGTGTAACACAACGTAAAGTGCCGCGACCACTTACTGTTGCTGGCCTTTACAGCGCAATACAGGGCGCGTTAGTGGAGAGGAGAACGCAGAAATCCATGGAATCGCTTTGAACATCAGAAAGGCCACAGCTAACCAAGCCTATCCGAACAGCTCGATCATAACCAAAGACAGCCTAACTCTACCTACCGCGCAGGGACCTCTATTGCTACCCTCACAAGAGCCAAGCAGGATATACTGGAGCACAGCAGGGCGCAGAGCACCAGCGAATTGCAGTGTACTGCACAAAAGTTTAATCTATCCTGTCCAATCATAGCCATCCTCTCATAACCGAACCAATCGTAACATAACCAAACGTAACCAAACACAACCAAACGTGCCGCGACCGCTGTTGCTGGCCTCCCCAGAGCCAAGCAGAACAAAATACTGGAGAGCAGCAAGCAGAAATCCATAGAATCCCAGTGTATATCAGAAAAGTCGAAGCTGCCCAATCGCAACCCATACCAAAGGAACATAGCCGAACGTAGCATTACTCTACTTAAGGTGCCGAGACCGCTATTTCTGCCATTTCCTGAGCCAAACAGGGCATACTAGAGCGCAACAGGGCGAAGAAATCCAGCGTTAAGCGTTGTTCAGCAGAAATGTTAAAGCTATCCTGCCCAAGCTTATCGAGACCCGGTCTAACCGAACGAACCTGACCAAACATAAGGTGCCGAAGAAAACATTGCTGGCCTTCCCGGAGCCAAGCTGAAGATATTAGGACACTGTAGGACGCAGAAATCCACC
>NW_016991664.1:0-425 GCF_001483705.2 Eufriesea mexicana | reverse complement strand
CCCTCGAAGCAAACATAGATATCGATGCAGGGTGACGCCATCCAAATAAAGACTCCTCTCACAATTAGCAGATAGTTCTTGTTGAATATTATTACCCCCTTACAAATTGGAGGCTTTTCCGAGGACTTACTAGAACGTCGAATCCATCTAGTGGCGAGGGTGATAATGATGGTCGCTACATTTATATAAAATTTTACACAGATGGATGCTGGATCTATCCGGCACTCGTACCGAAAGGGTTAAAGTCTAACACTCTCTTTTCGTACACAATCTTTCTCGATCCAATCATAAATATCTCATCCGTACAATCCTCGCACGTAGTCACCCATTCGTCAGCACGCATTCCAGACATCGTTTTAAACCCCTAAGTCAAAGCTAGAGTCTTTCGCTGCTCGCAACCCCCACGTATACTATGAAAGCAAGAA
>NW_016991663.1:0-559 GCF_001483705.2 Eufriesea mexicana | reverse complement strand
CCGCATAGCAGTTTATAGCACAAAAGTTAAGGCTGTCCATTCCTAATCTAACCAATCGTGACAAAACCAAACGTAACTGAACACAAGGTAACATGCCGAGACCACTGTTGCTGTCCTCCGCAGAGACGTGCAGAGCATATTAGGGGTGTGTATGCCGCACAGATCCATAGAATGTCAGTGTACATCAGGTCATCAGAAAAATCTAAGAGGTCCAAGCTTAACCCAAGCCAACGTAACACAACCTAACGTAGCAAAACTTTACGGACGTGCCGCGAAAGCTATTCCTGCCCCCCGCCCCCCTCCACAGAGCCAAGCAGAGCGTATTAGAGTACAGCAGAGTGCAGAAATCCACCGGATAGCAGTGTAAAGCATAACCGTAGATATCAACTCAACCAAACCTAACCTAACCTAACAACCAAACGTAAGCTAGAACAGCCTATCGTTCCGCGACCGCCATGGATGTCCTCCCCAGAGTCGAGTAGAGCATAGTAGAGCCACGAATAGAACAGGAATCCTCCAAATGGAGGTGCACAGCACAAACATCAATGTTACCCTATCC
>NW_016991662.1:0-1299 GCF_001483705.2 Eufriesea mexicana | reverse complement strand
AAATGCGAAGGGCTGGCCATCGTGGGGGTTTTAGTGATTAAAAATCCCACATAACCCCGCCCCTTCCCCTAAGGGGGCTGGGTATCTTTGGAAGATTTCCCCCAAGTGAAAAAAAAAAAAGAGAAAAAAAGGTTACGCTGGTTTGTATAGGACTGCTTCGACTTTCGCGCAATGCACTGTTACACGGTGGATTCCTATGACCTTCTATGCTCTACTAAATTCTGCTTGGTTTCGAGGAGGCCGGGTGCTGTGGTCGCGGTACGTAGCGATGTGCTATGCTACGCTAGGCTGTGTTAGGTTAGGTCAGGTTTTGTCCGGACCTATACCACTTTTGTCCTATTCACTGAAACGCCGCTGGCGTCTGTGATCTACTGTAATGTAGTATATTCAGCTTGGCTCTGGGCATGTCAGCAGTAGCGGTGTCGGGCTCTCAGGTGGAGTTTGCTTACGTTTGGTTATGCTATGTTTGGTTAGGTTGGGCAAGGGCACCTTTGACTATTGTGAGCTTGTGCGCTATATTGTGCTCTAATATGCTGTGCTCGGCTCTGAGGAGGTCAGCAATGATAGTCTCGGCGCGTTATGTTGAGACAAGCTACGTCAAGTTAGGTTAGATTGGGAAAAGTTATGTTAGGCTATCTTCGACTTTAGTGCTTTACACAGCAATGCGGCCGATTTCGGGGTCCTACTGTGCTCTAGTATACTCTGCTTGTCTCTGTGGAGGCCATCAGTAGTGGTCTCGTCATGGTGGGTTGAGATTTGTCACGTTTGAGTATGTTAAGTTCTGGTAGGTTAGGAGAGGCTGCTTTGACTTTTGTGCTATTCTCTAATGTGCTCTAACATGCTCTGCTTTTCTCGACGAATGCCATGAATCACGGCTGCCGCAGGTTAGGTTATGTTATGCTACATTCGGTTTGATTGCGTTAAGTCAGGTTAGGTCATGATACTTTCGTCTTCTGTGCTGTACACTGTTATTCGGTCGATTCTTTCGCTCTGCACTTGCACTTTTCTACTATGCTCTGCTCGACTCTGGTGAGGAGAGCAGTAGCGGCAGTGGCGCGTTAGGTTCAGTTATGTTACGATTGGTTAGGTTAGGTTAGGCTATATATGGTTAAGGTAGCTTCGACTTTCGTGCTATACACTAGTATTCGGTGGACTTCTGTGACTTACTGTGCTCTTCTACATTCTGCTTGTCCCTGGGGAGGCCAGTAACAGTGGTCGCGGCGCGTTAGGTTGTGCTATGTTACGTTTGGTTTGGTAAGGTTATGTAAAGCTCGATCAGGTTATCGTTGACTTTCGTGC
>NW_016991661.1:8919-10082 GCF_001483705.2 Eufriesea mexicana | reverse complement strand
ACTCAAATTCGCTCTAAGCTGTCGATATTCGTGCCCCTGCCGATGCAACCGCGCTAACAACCATTAGTCGAATTCGCGAGTCACGGTCGTCCCCTATCGTCTGGCCAAGAATTCGGCGGCCCGAAGTTCGGAATCTCGTGCGAATTAATCCACTCCCGCCTCGAGATGGCTCGCATCGACCGTCAGAACTACTTTCCACTTCGTTAATCACGTTCGACGTCCCGGAGAGGTGTTGGGTCGCGTCCGGAGTTTCGAAACAGCCCTCGCCCGAGTTGCCAGCTCCGGGCAGACCGAGGTCCGCGGTCGGCGAGGACACGTCGCCGGAGAAATTCGGCGGCAGGACGCGGCAAAAGTGTGGAAACTTGGCCGAGGGATCGAAGCGGGGTCGGAAGTGTGGAACGAGTTCGCAACGGGAAGCGATTTGCCCGGAATTCGGCGGATTGAAACGGGACGCAGGGTCGCGTCACGCTACCGGGGTCAGTCTCCAGGTCGAAGTTTTCGCGACTTTGCGGATTTCTTTGGCAACTGGGTTGCCGTGGAACGCGTTCCACCGAGTCGTTTCACCGTTACACCCGCACCACGAGTTCCTCGTGCAATTACGCCCCAACTTCCGGCTCCGGAGCTGATCGCTTGATCGGATTACCTAGGAGAATTATCGATCTCGGGGTGCTTTGGCTAACATTTCGGTTGTGGAGGTGCTGGAGAGTTTTCCATGACTCCTCTTTGCTCATGGTCAACGACAATCGAAGGACGTATTCTCAGTAACGCGAAGAAATTCCTTAACCCCTTGCATTATTTTTACGAGTCTGACTCGTGATGAAAATTTTAGGCCAAACTTGAATATCACGAGTCAGGCTCGTTGTTTATTTTTGTGCCAAACGTAGATATCACGAGTCTGACTCGTGATCGACATTTCGGGTCAAACGTGAGTATCACGAGTCTGACTCGTTATCGACGTTTCGGATCAAACATGAATATCTCGAGTCTGACTCGTGATCTTAATCTCGGAACAAGTATGAATATCTCGAATGGATTCGCGGCTATCTCGCACTCAGTCGTAAGATATCGTGTTTCAAACGATTTCGGGTTTGGTACGGCTTTTTCCGAGTTTCAGCGTGGTGCAAGGGGTTAAGAAACGATTCGTAATGGAGGAATACGTAGAT
>NW_016991661.1:0-531 GCF_001483705.2 Eufriesea mexicana | reverse complement strand
TGCGTATACAAGGTGGAAAGATTCTACTGGCGTGCTACAGCCAAGGTAATGCTATTGAACCTGGCAGGAAAATTCGATTTTATTCAAATTATCGACTACTATCGTGGTGACCTAACTTTCTTGCATATGCAAGGTGGAAGGATTCTACTGGCGTACTATATTCATCGCAATCCAGTAGAATCTGGCTCGAAAATTCAATTTTACTGACATTTTCGACTAATATCCTGGTGACTTAACTTTCTTGCATATATATTGAGAAAATATACTATTGGCGTGCTATAACCATTGCACTGCCATAGAATCTGGTTGGAAAATTCATTTTTGTTGACATTTTCGAGGAATATCGTGGTGACCTAACTTTCTTGCGTAAATAAGAAAGAAAGATACTATTGGCGTGCTATAGCCATTGCAATGCAATAGAATCTGCCTAGAAAACTCGATTTTAAGAACATTTTCGGCTAATATCGCGGAGAGCTGCATTTACGGCATAAATAACGAGGAAAGATTCTGTTGGCGTGCTATAGCCATTGC
>NW_016991660.1:0-531 GCF_001483705.2 Eufriesea mexicana | reverse complement strand
TATATAAGAAATTCAGCTTACCGCGATATTATTCGAATATGTCGATATATGCTTGCTTCCTAGCTAAATTATATTGAATTTCGATGGCTATAGCTAGGCAATGTATATCTTCATCCTTATTTATGTAAAAAAAATTAGTACACGACGATATTAGTCCAAGGTGTCAATATAATTATACTTTCTAGTCTAATTATATTGAATTGTAATGGCTATAGGAAACAAAGAGAGCTTTTTCTCCATTTCTATGTGAAAAAGGTATCTCAACGCGTTATAAGCCGAAAATGTCAATATAACTGAACTTTCTGGTCAAATTACACTGAACTGCAATGGCTGTAGCTTTCCAATATAATTTTTTCGCCTTATTTATGTAAAAAAGGAAGCTCGCCGCGATATTAGTCGAGTATGTCAAAATAATCGTAATTTCGACTCAATTTCAGTAGAATTGCCATGGCTACATCAAACCAGTAGAATTCTACCACCTTATTTATGTAAAAAAACCAGCTCACATCGATATACGTCGAAAATGTCAAT
>NW_016991659.1:0-1472 GCF_001483705.2 Eufriesea mexicana | reverse complement strand
GCGTGGATGTTTGTATGGATGTATATATGGATGTATGTATCTATGTAGGTGTGGATGTATGTACGGATGCATGCGTGGATGTGTATATCGATGTATGTATCTGTTTATGTACGGATGTATGTATGTATGGATGTATGGATGGATGGATGTATGGATTGACGGACGGGTGGATGGTTGGCTGGGCGGATGGATGGATGAATAGATGGAAGTATGGATGAATGAATGGATGGTCCTTTGGATGGACGTGTGTTTGGATGGATGGACGTATGAATGGATGAATTTGTGGATTGATGGTTGTCCGGACGGATGGATCTATGTATGTATGGATGTATCTGTAAATGTATGTATGGATGTATGTATGGATGTATGTATGGTAGTATGTATGTGTGTACGTACGTTTGAAAGTGAGGATGTATGTCTGGATGTATGTATGGATGTATGTATGGATCTATATATGGTTGTACGTATGGATTTACGTATGGATGTACGTATGGTTGAATGTATGGATGTACTTGTGGATGTACGTATGGATGTATTTGTGGATGTATTTATGGATGCATGTAAGGATGTATGGACGTATGGATGTATATATGTATGGATGTATGCATGGATGAATCTGTGTACTGGTGTGTGTATTCATGTATAGGTGGATGGATGGACGGGTGTATGTTTGTACGGATGTATATGGGTAGCTATGTATGGATGGGTGGATGTATCGATGGATGTATGTGCGAATGCGTGTATTTATGTATGAATGAATGTTTGGGTGAATGGATGTGTGGATGGATGTACGTATGGGTGAACGGATGTATGGATGTGTGGATGTATGGATGTATGTATGTACGAATGTATGGATGTATGCATGGATGGATGTATGGATGGATGTATGTATGGATGTGTGGATGGATGGATGGATTAATGTGTGTATGTATGTATGAACGGACTTATGTATCGGTGAAAGTGTATATGGCCGGATGTATGTATGGGTGCACGGATATATGCATGTGTGTATGGCTGTACGAATGGATGGGAGTATGGATGGGTGGATTTATGGATGTATGGATGTATGGTTTTATGGATGCATGTATGAATGGATGTATGTATGGGAGTATCGATGGGAGTATGGGAGTATCTACGGATGTATGTATGGATGTATTGGTGGATGGATGCATGGGTGGACGAATGTATGAATGTGTGGACGTTCGGATTGGTCTATGGATGGATGTATGGACGTATGGATGTGAGGATGTATGCATGTATGGATGTATGGGTGAATGGATGTACGAATGTATATATGTACGGATGTAAGGATGTATGGATGTGTGGGTGGATGGACGGATGGATGGATGGATGTGCAGGTGTATGAATGCATGGATGTTTGGATGGATTGGAGTACGTATGGATGGATATATCATTGTATGGATGTATGTACCTATGGATGTATGTATGGATGGATGTATAGAAGGATGTAT
>NW_016991658.1:0-434 GCF_001483705.2 Eufriesea mexicana | reverse complement strand
AATTTTTTGATATTTTTTAAATACTTTGTTACAATTCTTACTGTCATCGTGTATATTCTCAGGAGTTTATATTATATATGTGTATATTATAAGGTGAGTTTTCCTGTTCAATTATTAATTTTCTTATATTTTTTAATTATTTTAACTTGATTTCTACTGTCACCGTGTGTATTCGTAGGTGTGTATGGTATAATAACGCGAATCTTATTCGATTATTAATTTTTTAACGTTTTTAAAATATTTTATCACGATTCTTACTGTCATCGTGTGCATTCTTAAGTTTGTAAGTGTGTATAATATAAGATGAGTTTTCCTGTTTAATTTTTAATTTCCATATATTTAATAATTATTTTAACCTGATTTCTACTGTCATTGTGTGTATTCGTAGGTGTATATGGTATAATAAGGTGAATCTTATTCGATTGTTAATTTTT
>NW_016991657.1:384-688 GCF_001483705.2 Eufriesea mexicana | reverse complement strand
CAGAGATATCCTGACCAAACACATCCTGACCTAACCAAACCAAACGTGACATAACACAACCAAACGTGCCGCAACCACTACAGCTGACGTCCCCAGAGACAAGCAGAATATTATAGCCCACTGTAGAGCACATAAGTCCACATAAGGTCGGAGTTAACACAATAACACAAAGCAATCCTAACCTAATCGTGCGTAACCTAACCTAAACGAACGTAATCAAACTCAGCCTAATGTGTCGCGACGAGTTTTGCAAGCCTCCCCAGGGCCAAGCGGAATATACTAAAGCTCGGTAGAGCGCAGGAAT
>NW_016991657.1:0-357 GCF_001483705.2 Eufriesea mexicana | reverse complement strand
AGCCATACCCACCTTGACCAAACTTATCCTAACCTAGCCAAGGCGAACGGAAGAAAACTCAATCATACGTGCCACGAACGTTGTTGCTGGCTTCCCCAGAGACAAACTGAATATATTACAGCGCAGTAGAGCCCAGGTGTCCAACGAAGGGCAGTGTATAGCGCCAAAGCTAAAGCTGACCCTTCCTAACATAGCCAACCGTGACATAACCGAACGTAACATAACTCAACCTAACGTGCCGCGACCGCTATTGCCGGCCTTCACAGAGCCAAGCTGAAAATATTAAAGCACGGAAGGGAGCAGGAATCCTCCTAATAGCAGACTTTAACACAAAAGCCAAAGCTATCCTCTCATAAC
>NW_016991656.1:0-1209 GCF_001483705.2 Eufriesea mexicana | reverse complement strand
AGTACTTCTAGAATCAACAATGTATACACCTGTTATGGCTAGAGGTATCAAAAATACCCAGAAGAGTAGCCAATGCGCCCTTCAATTGAGCACTGTAGCCTTTGGATTGATCTGTTCAAGGATGATTAAGATTCTATTGTAATTCCAGAATAAAAAATGGCTTACCCATTATCGCTGCCGACGATAAAAGTTGACATTACACTCCTGAGTACACCCATCGTCACTGTACTGTAGCCTTTGGATTAATTTGATCACGGATGTACTTAACTCCACAGTAGATCCGGAACAATCAACGTAAGCATCAGTTATGGCTTGGGACATTTAAAACACCCAGTACCGTGGTTGATGCATGCACCAACTGTGCACTGCTGTCGTCGGATAAATTGGTTCACTGATGATGAAAGTTTCAATGCATGTCTAGAGCATTGAATGTATAGGACGGTAATGGCTAGAGAAATATACAATTGGAATTGCGGTTGTTATTACATCCATCACCAAAGCACTCTGGCAGTTTGATTAAAGCGGTCAATGATAATTTAGATGTTATAGCCATTCTAGAATGACAAAAGGCCGATCCGTTATAGCTAGAAATACTTACAATCGACGGAGCAGTACTGTGTGCAGCCATCAGCACAGTGCTGTAGTCGTTGCAGTTATCTGCTCTCTGATCATTTAAAGAACCCTGTAGCTCTAGAATAACCTTTTTTTAGTACGGATATGTGCTAGAGATACCTAAAATTGATAGTACGGCACTTAGTACATACATCAAGGAGAGCACTGTGGCGGTAAGGATATCCAGTTTAATGATGGCTTAGATTCTGTAGCAATTCACAGATGACAATTGTCTGACCCGTTATAGCTCGAGATACTTACAACGGACAACGCGGTAATATGCACAGCCACAATCACTGTATTGCAGCAGTTGGATTAATCAGTACACTGATATTTTACACTACGCAGTACAACTAGAATAATCAATGCACATATCATATATGGCTAGGCGTATTTCAGGTACCCATTACGGAAGTTTATTCATCCACAAATTGGGCATTGTAGCCGCTGTACAAAATTGTCCACTGCTGACGTAAATTCCAAAGCAAGTCTAGAGTTTTCAGTGTATATTACGGTTATGGCTGAAGGAATTTTCAATTGGCATTACGTTTCCTATTACATGCACCAAAAGGGCACTGTAGCCGTCGTATCAACCAA
>NW_016991655.1:0-435 GCF_001483705.2 Eufriesea mexicana | reverse complement strand
GGGCGCAGTAGAGCGCAGAAATAAACCGAATAGCAGTGTACAGCACAAAAGTTAAAGCTATCCCGATCAAACATAGCCTGTCCTAACACTGCCGAGAGTAACATGACCCGACATACCGTGCCGAAACCACTATTGCTGGAATTGCCAGAGCCAAGCTGAAAACATTAGGACAATGTAGGGCGCAGGTATCGACCTAATAGCAGACAATAGCACTAAAGGCATAGCTATCCTATCCTAACCTAGCCAAACGTATCATAACAAAGCGTTACCCATCTAAACCTAAGATGCTGCGACCTGTATTGCTGGCGACCACAGAGCCTAGTAGAACACATTAGTGGAGAATAGAGGGAAGAAACCAAAGAACCGCAGTGGATATCAGAAAAATCCATCCTACCAAACTTAACCCAAGCCAACTGAACATAGCCAAACATTGCT
>NW_016991654.1:0-771 GCF_001483705.2 Eufriesea mexicana | reverse complement strand
ACCCTGGCAAACATAGCCTACCCAAACGTAGCCTAACCCAAATCAAGGTGACGTGACTACAATTGTTGGCCCTCTCAGAGCCACGCTGAGCATATTAGAGCACAGTAGATCGCAGAAATACACGGAATAACAGTGTAAAGCACAAAAATCAAAGCTACCCTTGCTCAACCCTACCCAACCCAACCTAACCAAACTTAATCTAATCCAACGTAACGTGCCGCGATCAGAATTGCAGATCTCCGTAGTGCCAAGCAGAGCACATTAGGGGTGTGTAGAGTGCAGGAATACATAGAACCTCAGTTTATAGCAGAAAATTCGAAGCCATGGTCAACAAACGTATCAAATCGTAACATAACCAGACGTAACATAACACAACCTAAGGAGCCGCGACTGCAATTGCTAGCCTTCTCAGAGTCGAGCAGAGCATAGTAGAGCACAGAAGTCCACCGAATAGTAGTATATAGGGCAAAAGTCATAGCTGACCTGGCATAACATTGCCAGACATGGCAAAGCGAACGTAACCTAACACCACCGAACACACCCACACCACTATTGATGTCCTCCACAGAGCTATGCAGAATATACAAAAGCACAGCAGATCACAGAAGTCCGCCGCGTTGAATTTAAAGATCAAGTGACAAAGATAACCTAATCTAGCTCAACGTAACCTAACACATAGGAACGTAGGCCATGACAGCATAAGGTTCCGAGACCACACTTGCTTCTTTGCCAGAGCCAAACGGATCACATCAGACCACAGTGGAGCGCAGA
>NW_016991653.1:0-571 GCF_001483705.2 Eufriesea mexicana | reverse complement strand
GCTGCTACCCGGTGGGAATCTGCTCACTACTGTGATCTAGCATGCTCTGCTTTTCTGTGGCGGTGCCAGAAATAATTGCCGCAACAGTTTAGCTTGTGATAGGTTTCGCTTGGTTAGGTTCGGTTTTGTTCGCCTTAGGAGAGGATGTCTATGTCTTCTGTTCTGTACACTGCAATTCGAGGTGCTTCTGCGCTTTGTTCTGCTCTAGTATGTTCTGCCTGGCTCTGGGGAAGTCAGCAATAGTGGTCTCGGTACATTAGTTTGAGATATGATACGTTTGGTTATGTTATGTTAGATTTGGTTAGGATCGGATTTTCCCGACGTTTCTGCTGTATACAGCGATTCTATGGATTTCTGCGTTCTACTCTCCTCAAAAATGCTCTGCTTGACTCTGGATAGGCCAGCAATACTGACCGCGGCACGTTAGGTTGAGTTAGATTTAGGTCGGCTGCGTATGACTAAGTTGTATTGGTTTAGGTTGTATTGTGTTGTGCTTGATTTGAGTAGCTTACGCTAGGCTTGGTCATTATATCTTTGACTTTCGTGCTGTACACTGCAATGCGGTGGATTT
>NW_016991652.1:0-239 GCF_001483705.2 Eufriesea mexicana | reverse complement strand
CGAAAATGTCAATAAAATTGAACTTTGCAGCCAGATTCTGCAGCATTGCAATGGCTATAGCACGCCAATATATTCTTTCCTCCTTATTAATGCAAAATAGTTAGCTCGCCACGATATTAGTCGAAATTGCAAATAAAATTGAATTTTCCTTCCAGATACTATAGAATTGCAATGGCCATGGCTGTCCAATAGAATCTTTCCTCCTTATTTATGCAAGAAAGTTACACCACCACGATATT
>NW_016991651.1:374-1011 GCF_001483705.2 Eufriesea mexicana | reverse complement strand
TGGTGTGCTGTAGCCATTGAATTGCTATAGAATATGGCTATAAAATTCAATTTTATTGACATACTCGACTAATATCGTGGTGACCTAACTTTCTTGCCTCTCATAAGGAGGAAAGATTCTATTGGTGTGCTATAGCCATGGTAATGCTATAGATTCAGGCTGGAAAATTCAATTTTATGGAAATTATCGACTGCTATCGTGGTGACCTAACCTTCTTGCATATACAAGGAGGAAAGGTTCTACTGGCGTACTACAGACATTGCAATCCTATGGATTCTGGCTAGAAAATTTTATAGACATTCTCGACTAATATCGTGGTGAGCTAACTTTCATGCATCAATAAGGAAGAAATATACTATGGGCGCGCTACATCCATTGCAATCCTACAGGATCTAGCTGGAAAACGCGATTTTATGGACATTTTCAGCTTATATCGTGGTGAACTAACTTTCTTGCGTAAGTAAGTGTGAAATATACTATTAGCGTCCTATAGCCACGGTAATGCTACAGAATCTGGCTGGAAAATTCAATTTTATTGACATTATCGACTACTATCAAGGGGACCTAACTTTCTTGCATATACTCGGAAGAAAGATTCTACTGGCGTACTATAGTCATTGCAATCCTATAGAATCTG
>NW_016991651.1:0-261 GCF_001483705.2 Eufriesea mexicana | reverse complement strand
TAGAATCTGGCAGGAAAATTCAATTTTATTGACATTATCGACTACTATCGTGGTGACCTAACTTTCTTGCCTCTCATAAGGAGGAAAGATTCTACTGGCGTACTATAGTCATTGCAATCCTATGGAATCTGGCTGGAATATTCTATTTTATTGACGTTTTCGACTAACTTCCTGGTGACATAACTTTTTTGCATATATAAGGAGGAAATGTTCTACTGGCGTACTGCAGTCATTGCAATCCTATGGATTCTGGCTGGAAAA
>NW_016991650.1:9810-10159 GCF_001483705.2 Eufriesea mexicana | reverse complement strand
ACTATTGCTGGCCTCCCCAGAGCCACGCAGAATATATTAGATGAGATCAGGCCGCAGAAATCCACAAAATCTCAGTGTACAACGGAAAAGGCAACGGTACCATACCTAGCACAGGCCAACGTAACCCAACCTAACGTAGGCATTCTCAACATGAAGTGCCGCGACCACATTTGCTGGCCTCCCCAGGTTCTAGCAGTTTAGAGTAGAGCGCAATAAAGGGCAGGAATCGACCGACTGACTGTGTATAGCACGACAGTCGAAGATACCCTAACCAAACTTAATCTAACCTAAGCAAACCATGCGCAACCTAACTCAACCAGACGTGCTGCGATCGCTATTGCTGCCCTCC
>NW_016991650.1:0-376 GCF_001483705.2 Eufriesea mexicana | reverse complement strand
CGCGCAGCTCCGGCAGCACAGCGTGCTCGCCTGGCGCCAGTACACTCGGCCGCGTCGTCGACGACGCGGGGTGTCCGCCGAGGAAATCGCGCGCCTCTATCGCGGGTACCGGTCTGCGGTAGGCGATCTCCGGAGGCAGATTCGCAGAGCCAAATCTACGCAATGGGACGAACTCCTTGCGACGCTCGAAAACGATCCGTGGGGACGCCCCTAGCAATTAGTAATGGGGAAGTTAAGTGCATGGGCGCCCACCGTGACCGATCGTATGGACCACGAGCTCCTGCGGCGGGTGATCGACACCCACTTCCCTGTAATGGCGGCGGAGGGGGTGAAACCCGCTGCAGTGCTGTCGGAACTGGTCGGATGGTCCGACGAG
>NW_016991649.1:0-565 GCF_001483705.2 Eufriesea mexicana | reverse complement strand
GCATACAAACGTCCATACATTAATACATCCATCCATCCATACATCCATCCATCCATACATCCGCCCATACATACATCCATGCATCCACACAGCCACACATCCACAAATCCACCCATTCGTGCACTCATCCATCCATACGTACATCCATACATACGTCGATACATACATCCATACATCCATGCGTACACCCATACACTCATACGTACATACATCCACTCATCCGTAAATGCAACCATACATACATCCATGCATACATCCATACATACATCCACCCACCCACCCATCCACAAATCCATCCAACCATACATCCATCCATCCATACATATATTCTTCCATACAACCCCACACCCATACCTCCATAAATGCATCAATTCGTACGTTCACCATTCGATGCATCCATCCATCCGTACATCCATCCATCCACACAACCATTCACCCATACATACATCAATCCATACATCCTTCTTTCCACACATCTATCCATCCATACATACATCCATCTATACATTCATCGTACCATACATCCACCAATCCATACTAGCACCCATCCATACACCCATCGATC
>NW_016991648.1:0-725 GCF_001483705.2 Eufriesea mexicana | reverse complement strand
TAAATATATTTTTAATTAATTTCGTGCTCTATATACTTAGTCCTCATAGACACAGGGTACGACCGAACTCTTAAAAGTCGAATTTTATTATTGTTTGAGTAAATTTTGTACTCTATATGCTTAGTTCTTATGGACATAGGGTACGACCGAGTTCATAGGGTACGACCGAGTTCTTAAAAGCCGAATTTTAAATATTTTCTTAATTAATTTCGTGCTCTATATACTTAGTCCTCATAGACACAGGGTGCGATTGAACTTTTATAAGTCGAATTTTAATATTGTTTTAATAAATTTTGTATTCTATATACTTAGTTCTCATGAATATAGGGTGCGATCGAGCTCTCAAAAGTCGAATTTTAAATATTTTCTTAATTAATCTCGTGTTGTATATAATTAGTTCTTATACATAGACACAGAGTGCAATGGAACTCTTAAAAATCGAATTTTAAATATTTTCTTAATTAATTTCGTGCTCCATGTACTTAGGTCTCATGGATATAAGGTACGACCGAGTTCTTAAAAGTCTAATATTAAATATGTTCTTAATTAATTTCATGCCCTATATACTTAGTTCTCATAGATACAGGGTGCGACCGAACTCTTAAAAGTCAAATTTTTAATATTTTTTTAGTAAATTTTGTACACTACTGTACTTAGTTCTTATGGACATAGGGTACGACCGAGCTCTTAAAAGTAAAATTTTAAATATATTTTTAATTAATTTC
>NW_016991647.1:0-516 GCF_001483705.2 Eufriesea mexicana | reverse complement strand
AAATAATTAGAACCTGAAAGAGGAAATTATTGTTAAATTATTTAAGAGAGTGGACAATGGCCAGTGAATAGCCATTGATGATATACAAATAAACCAACGATGAAGCATTCGAATATTATCGAAATACTCGAATGCTGAAACAAAGACAAATACAATAAATGAAATAAAATCTGAAACAAGAAAGATAATTAAAACCTGAAAGAAAAAATAATTAGTACCTGAAAGAAGGAATTATTATTAAATTATTCAAGAGAGTGGACAATGGTCACTGAATAGCCATTGATGATATACAAATAAACCAACGATGAAGCATTCGAATATTGTACAAAATATTCGAATGCACAAATAATGAAATCTAGAATAAAAGAAATAGAATCTGAAAGAAGAAAGATAATTAAAATCTGAAACAGAAAGAAAAAATATTAACGCGGACCTTCCGGAGTCAAAGCGACAACTGGTTTGAGCCTGCACACGGGCCCCTTATATAGCGGCGGCCGGCCGGCCGACCGAAGATCG
>NW_016991646.1:0-4037 GCF_001483705.2 Eufriesea mexicana | reverse complement strand
CAATTGACAGCGCGGTGCTTGGTACATGAACAGACAGAGCACTGTAGCCGTTGGATTAATCTGCTCAATGACGATTTAAATTCTGTGACACCTCTAGGATTACATGATACACATGCACTGTCCCTCAAGACATTGGCATTTGACTACAGAGTACTAAGTACATGAATCAATACATTATTGTAGCCGTTAATTTACATTGTTCACCGTTGACGCAAGTTCGATTGCAATTCTAGAATAATAAATGAATACTTCGGTTATGGCTAGAGACATTTGCATTTGACCCTACGGCAATTAGTATATCCACCATCACAGCAGTCTATCTATCAGATTAATCTGTTCACCGATGATATTTATTCTATAGCAGTTCTTGAATGATCAAGGTATGAATCAGTTACAGCTAGAGATATTAACAGTTGACAATGTACTTCTGAGTATAGAAATCATTAAAGACCAACAGTCACTTTATTAACTTATTCTCACATCATTGCTCTTATATTGTTAATCCCGAACGATCCATGGATAAATCTATTATCGCTTTAGGTATAGAGAATTGAACATGCGATATTGAGTGTGGCCGTCTACGCAATGCAATATCCAATTCACGAATCTTTTCGCTGATAATGCAAGCTGTATAGCGATCCTAGAATGAGCCATGGTTAGATCAAATTTAGGTCCAAATATTGACAACTGGTAATACAGTACCGAGCGTAGTCATCCATATAGAACTGTAGCCATTGGAATAACATTTTCACTGAAGCCTTAACATCCACAGCAGTTCTAGAATGATCAAAGCTTCAAACAGTTATACCTGCAGACACGATCGTTTGAAAATGAACTATCAAGTATGGTAATTAGCATCGTGCTACAGCCATTGTACTAACCAAACCTCTGATCATTTATTTCATATCGCAATTCTATAATTATCAATGTATGGATCAATTCTCGATAGAGAGATTGACAATTAAAGATGCAGTACTGAGCATGCCAATTTACAGATTACTATTGTCACTTGACTAGACATTTCACTGAACAAATATCTTCTACAGCAATACCTGATAATTCTACGTCATTCTACAATCATTCTACAGTCGCTGAAAAGGTAAAATGATCAGCAAACAGATTAATGCAATGGCAAAAGTACTGTGTATACAGATACACTCAGTACTGCATTGTCATTTGTCAATACCGCTATATATATCTGTACACATAACAGTTACACACATTGATATTCCTGGAATTGCTGTGGAGCTTATGTCATGAGTGAACGAGTTAGTTCAACGAAAGCTATACAATGATTTTGGCCGTATGCAGAACAGTGTTGCCATTTCATAGCATTTCGAGCGATAATGGATATGACTTATAGCATTCTGCTATTGCTTTGTAATAGAAAATGTTACTGAAGGGACCAGTCAAACGGCTACAGCGCTCTGCTGCTGGATGCCCCATGTACAGTTCTGCCGATTGTAAATAACTCTATTCGTAGCCGTACTGAACATTGATTGTTCTAGCACTGCTGTGTAACTTATATCATTATCGAACAAATTAATCCAAAAGCTACAGCACCGTCTTGGTGGATGTACTAAGCACCGTACTGTCAACTGTAAATGACCCTAACCATAACCGTAATATACACTGATTATCCTTGAATTGCTGTGGACTTTATATTACAGAAGAACAAATTAACCCAACGGGTACGGTAACGTGATGATCGCTGGCCCCTGTACAGTGTTGCCGATTGTTAATATCGCGAGGGATAGTAGATCTGAATCTTGTCATTCTAGAATATGTATAGAATCTAAATCATCACTCCAGTGATTAATCCAACGGCTACCGCGCAATATTGGTGGCTGTTATTGGTACCGCACCGTCAATTGGAGATATCTCAAGGCATAACCGTAACATGCATCGACTACTCCAGAATTGCTTTCGAATTTACATCATCAGCAAACAAAGAACTCCAACGGCCACAGTAACGTTATGATCGCTGTACTGAGCTCTGTCTTCTGAGTTGTTAATGTTTCGAGTAGTAATGGATCTGTCTTTTGTCGTTTTAGAATTACTATAAGATATGAATCATTATTGAACAGACTAATTCAGCGTCTGCAGTGCTCTGCTGGTGGATATATGAGGCACCGTACTTGAAAATATCTCACGCTCTAACCATACTGAACATTGACTATTCTAGAATAGCTGTGCAATTTACATTATCAGTAAACAGAGCTTTTCAACGGCGACGACACTTTGCTGACGGCTGAACTGGTTACTGTGTTGTCAATTTTTAAATTCGCGAAGCATAATGGATCCTTATTTTGTCATTCCGAAGTTGTTATAGTATCTAATTCATCATTGAACAGAGTAATCCAACGACAAAAGTGCTCTCTTGGTTGATGTATGGTGTCCCGTTCTGTCAATTGCAAATACCTCTAGACATAACCATAGTATATATTGACTGTTCTGCAATTGCCTATCAAGTTACATTATCAGTGAGAAATGTTATTCACCCGTTAAAGTACTTTGACGATGGCTGTATTCAGTACTGTATTTTCAAATGTTAATATCCCTAGGGACAATGTATCTGCATTTCCCGTTCTAGAACTCTTGTATAATACATGTCGTCAGTGAACAGAGTAATCAAACGGCAATAGTGCTGAGTTGGTAGAAGTACTAAGTACCGTAATGCCATTGGAAGTATTTCTAGCCATAAGTGTAATAAACAATGGCTATTCCAGATTTGCTCTCGAATTTACATCATAAGTGGACAAATTATTCCAAAGGCTACATCGCTGTGATGATGGACGAGCTCAGTGCTGTGTTGTCAGCTGTTTATATCTCGGGGGATAATTTGTCTGTCTCTCTTCAGTGCAGAATTGCTGTAAAACCTAAATATCACTGAGTAGATAAATACAGCGGATGCAGTGCTATATTCATGGATGTAGTATGTACCGCAGAGTCAATTGG
The DNA here is from genome assembly GCF_001483705.2 of Eufriesea mexicana. Classification (NCBI taxonomy): domain Eukaryota; kingdom Metazoa; phylum Arthropoda; class Insecta; order Hymenoptera; family Apidae; genus Eufriesea; species Eufriesea mexicana. The sequence goes on along the minus strand of NW_016991646.1, from coordinate 1,079 downwards.
AAATATCTCAAGACATAATCGCACTATACATAGATAATTCTAGAATTGCCTTGGAACTTATATCCTCAGTGATAAAAGAGGAAGAACGTCTATTTCAGTGATGGCGGCTGTACTCATTAATGTGTTGTCAATTGCTAATGTCTCGAGTGGTAATGGACCTGCCATTTGTCATTCTAGAATGGCTATGTAGTATATATCATCATTGAACGAATTAACGCAGCGGATGCAGTAATCTGCTGGTGGATGTACTAATTAACGTACTGTCAATTGTAAATATCTCCAGTCACAGCCGTAATATACATCGATCATTCTAGAATTACTTTGGAAGTGATACCAGTGAACGGAGACATACAACGGTCACCATACATTCATGATGGCTGTACTCTGTGCTGTTATGGCAATTGCTAATATCACATGGGATAATGGCTCAGTTTTTTGTCGATATAAAATCGTTAGAGGGTCTAATTTAACACAGAAGGGACTAATCCAGGCGCTACAGTGCTATATTGGAGAATGTAATATGTTCCGTACTGCCAATTGGAAATATCACTAGACGTAGGCGTACTATTCATTGATTATTCCAGAATTGCGTTCGAACTTAAATCGTCAGTGAGCGAAGTACCCCATCGGCTACATTACAGTTACGTTGGCTGTGCTCTGTACTGCGGTGTCAATTGCTAATATCTCGAGGGCCAGTGGATCTGCATTTTGTCATTCTAGAATTGTTACAGAATTTATGTCATCACTGAAAAAGTTAGTCCATCGGCTACAGTGCTATATCGGTGGCTGTAGTAAGTACCGCACTGTCAATTGGAGATATCTCAAATCATAACGATAATATGCATCGATTATTCTAGAATTGCTTTGGAATTTACATCCTCAGTGAGCAAAGTTTGCCAAAAGCTACAGGACGGTGGCGATGTTTCTACTCAGAACTTTGCTGCCAATTGTTAGTTTCTCGAGAGGTAATGGGTCAGTCCTCTGTCATTTTAGAATTGCCATAAAATGTATGTCATTATTGAAGGGATTGACACAGCGGCCCCAGTGCTCTGATGGTAGATGTACGATGTACCGTACTG
>NW_016991645.1:0-615 GCF_001483705.2 Eufriesea mexicana | reverse complement strand
AGACAGTATCCCAGGATATTAGCGGAAAATGTCTATAAAATTGTATTTTCCAGCCTAATTATATTGCAGCGCAATTGCTATAATATGCCAATAGAATCTTTCCCCCTTATTTATGGAAGAAAGATGTTTCACCAGTATATCAGTTGAAAATGTCAATAAAATTGAATTTGCCATCCCGATCCTGTTGCAATGCAATGTCTACAGCACGTCAATGGGATCTTCCCTCCTCTTCCCCCTTATTTATGAAAGAAAGTTAGCTCACTACGATATTAGACGAAAATGACAGTAAAATTGTATTTTCCAACGATATCCTAAAGCAATGCAAAGGCTATAGCACGCCAATACAATCTTTCCTCCTTATTTATGCACGAAAGTTAGCCCAGAACGATATTAGTCGAAAATGTCTATAAAATTGGAATTTCCAGCCTGATTCTATAGTATTGCAGCGGCTATAGCACGCCAATAGAGTCTTTCCTCCTTATTGATGCAAGAAAATTAGATCACCACGATATTAGTCGGAAATGTAAATAAAATTGAATTTTCCAAGCAGATTCTATAGTATTGCAATGGCTATAGAACGCCAATAGAATCTTTCCTCCATATTTATGCAAGAGA
>NW_016991644.1:0-353 GCF_001483705.2 Eufriesea mexicana | reverse complement strand
GAAGGGCACAAAAGACCATAGAATAGCAGTGTGCGGCACAGAAGTCAAATCTACCCTAGCCTAACGCAACCTAGAAAAACGTAATATAGCTCAACCTAACAAGCGGCGACCGCTACTGCTGGTCTCCCCAGAGAAGAGCAGACGCTAGCAGAGCAATGCACTGCACGAGTATCTAGCGAATAGCAGCGTACAGCACAAAATTCAAAGCTGTACTAACAAACATAGCCGAACCTGGCCGAGCCATGCGTAAAATAACTCAAACTTGCGTGCCGAAGTCTCCACTTCTGGCCCCCCAGAGCCCAGCGGTGTATATTAGAGCACTGAAGAGCGTAGATATTCAACGTATAGCAGTG
>NW_016991643.1:0-553 GCF_001483705.2 Eufriesea mexicana | reverse complement strand
GTTTGATTGGGTTATGTCGCATTCGGTTATGCTACGATTGACTACGTTAGCATAGGACAGCTTCGACATTTAAGCTGCACACTGCTATTCGGTCGATTCCTGCGCCCTGCTGCGTCATTATGCTCTGGGGGGCCAGCAATTGTGGTTAGGTTAGGTTAGCTTGGGTTGCGTTATGTTAGGTTAGGTTAGATGGAGTGCCGCGCTGAATGTCGAGCGCAACGGACGCGTTCACGACGCTACTACTATTGGGAGGTATTTTCTGGCGCGTGGGTTAGGGCCACTCTGTGCGTGTGGTGCGTGGGTGCACGTGGCCGGGGACTCTCGTCGCGGAGTGTATCGTGGTGCCGATAAAAATTGAACATGTTTGGAAGTAGTTTTTTCCTTTATTCGTGGCATCAACGAAGTTATGGACGCCGCTACGTTGCAGCTAGGAGAAGCACGGTGCCCGTTGTCTGCCGCGGAGCCGCCCGCCTACCCAGCGAGGGATACGTGGGACGAGGGTCGCACCACAATGCGAGCGGCGGAGCAGGGGCTCGCAACCCGTACAGTGGCA
>NW_016991642.1:0-569 GCF_001483705.2 Eufriesea mexicana | reverse complement strand
AATGGTGGTGTAGACGCGTTATGCTGTGTTACGTTCGTCCGGCTTCGTCTCGTTTTGTAAGGTCAGGACTGCAAAACTGCGTCTTTTGCACTATACACTGCTATTCGGTGGATTTCTACGCTCTTTACGCTCTACATAGCTCTGCTACTATCTACTCTGCTCTGGGAAGGACATTAATAGTGCTCTCCGCACCTTAGGTTGGGTTTTGTTACCTTCCGTTAGGTTACAATTGGTGAGGTTAGGATAGGATAGTACGGACCTTTGCGCCATAAACTGCTATCCGCGCATTTCTGCGCTCCACAGTGTACAAATATTCTCTGCTAGGCGCTGGGAGGCCAGCTATCGTGGTCTCGTCGCGTTAGCTTGATTTAAACAACGTTTGTATAGGCTGTGTTAGGTGAGATTAAGTTAGGGTATCTTTCGCTTTTGTGCTTTGCACTGCAATGCTGTTTACTTCCGAGCCCTACTGCGCTCTAGTATATTCTGCATTGTTCTGGGGAGGCCTGAAGTAGAGTTCGCAGGGCTTTATTTTGGGATGGGTAACGCTTGTTTGTGATACGATTGGCTAT
>NW_016991641.1:0-604 GCF_001483705.2 Eufriesea mexicana | reverse complement strand
TGGATGGATGGATGTATGGACGGATGGCTGTGTCGATAGATGGATGTATGGTTGGATAGTGGTATGGATGGACGGATCTACGTATGTATGTATATATACATGGATGTATATATGTAAGGATGTATCCATGGATGGGTGTATGTTTCGATGGATTTTGGATGGGTGGATGGATGGATGGATGTATGGATGCGTCTATGGAAGGGCGAATGTACGAATGTATATGTGGGTGGATGTATGGATGTATGTATGGATGTATGTGCGGATGAGTCTATGCATGTATGCATGGGTGAGTGTATGGGTTTGTGTATTCATGTATGGATGTATGTATGGGTGTATGTATGGATGGTTGTGTGTATGGGTGGATGGATTTATGGATGTATGGGTGTGTGGAAGAATGGATGTATGGGTGGATGGATGTATGGTAGGATGTATGTATGAATGTATCGATGTATGTATGTATGGATGTTTGAATGTATGGATGTATTTGAGTAATGTATGTATGGATGTATTGATTTACGCATGTATGGATGTACGTATGCATGGATATATGGATACGTGTGTGGATGAATGGATGGGTGGGCGGACGGAAGAACGGATGTATGTA
>NW_016991640.1:0-1044 GCF_001483705.2 Eufriesea mexicana | reverse complement strand
TGGGTTATGTTTGGTAAGGGTGGCTTTCAGTTTTGTCCTTTACAGTGCTATCCGTAGGACTCCAGCGCCCTAGATTGCTCTACTATACACTGCCCAACTCTCGGGGTGCCAGCAATAGTGGTCATGGCATGTAAGGTCGAGTCAGGTTACGTTTGGTTAGGTTGGGTTAAGATATGTTTGGTTAGGATAACACTGACTTTCAAGACGTACACATTTATTCGGTGGTTTCCTGCCCTCTGCTGTGCTCTACTGTAATATGCATGGCACTGGGGAGGGCAGCAATATTGGTCTAAGCACGTTTGTTAGCGTTATGCAACGTTTGGTTGTGTTACGTTTGGTTAGGTTAGGATAGGATAACTTTGACTTTCGTACTATACTCTGGTATCCGTTGGACTTCTGAGCCCTAGTCTGCTCTACTATATTCTGCTTGGCCATGTCCAGGCCATCAATAGTAGTCGTTGCTCGTTATGTTGAGCTATGCTACGTTTGGGTTGGTTACGTTCGTTTAGGTTATGTCCGGATAGCTTTGACCTTTCTGATGTCCGCTGCGCTTTTATGGACCTCTGTGCTCTACTCTCCTCTAATATTTTCTGCTCGGACTGCAAGCACTTGTGGTGGCGGTACGTTAGGCTGTGTTAGGTTACGTTTGGTCATGTCAGGATATGTTATGTTAGGAGAACAGAGTTTCGACTCTTTTGCTGCACACTGCTGTGCGGTGGATTCCTGCGCCCTACAGTGCTCTACTATATCCAGCTAGGTCATTGCGATGCCAGCAATGGAGGAAGCGGCATGTGACGTTGAGTTATGCTACGATTAGCTAAGTAATGCTAGATTTGGATGGGTATGGATAGCTTTGCCTTTTATGCTATACGCTGCCATTCTATGGATATCTGCGCTCTAGTCTCCTCTGATACGTCCTACTTTGCTCTGGGTAGGGTAGCAATAGTGGCCTCGGCATGCTGGGATGTTATACGTTACTCAAGTCCTTATTACGTTTGGCATGGTTACGAGGGGAAAGCTTTGACCTTTGTGCTGTACACTGTT
>NW_016991639.1:0-605 GCF_001483705.2 Eufriesea mexicana | reverse complement strand
GTGAACAAGGATGCCGGACGCATATACAGCTGCGATGACGGCTATACAGTGTAATGTGTTGTCAATTGTTAATACCTCGAGGGATATTGGATATGCCTTCTGTCACTCGAGAATATATATAAAACATGAGTCGTCATAAAACCCATTAATACAGTGGCTGCCGTGCCCTGCTTGTGGATTTACAAAGTACCGTACCATGAGTTGTACACAATTCAAGAAATAGCCATACTATATATTGATTATTCTATTTTCACATTAGGATGTCCATCATCAGTGTGCAAAGTTGTCCAACGTTTACATTACTGCGGTAATGACTGACATCTGTCCTTTGTTGTTGATCGTAAATATCTCGAGGGTCAGTGGATCTGCATTTTCTCACTGTAGTACTGTTATAAAATATAAATCACAATTGCACAGATTAATCCAGCCGCTACTGTGTTCTATTGGTGGATGTTGTGAGTACCGCACGGTTACTCTTACATATTCAAAGCCATAACCGTAATATACAATGTTTATTCCATCATTGCCTTGGAATGTACATCACTAGTGATCAAGCTATTCCAGCGGCTACACCACTGTGTATATGACTGTACTCAGGTCTATGT
>NW_016991638.1:0-340 GCF_001483705.2 Eufriesea mexicana | reverse complement strand
TTTCGAGGAATTTCTATAGCATTTCAATGGTTATAGCACGCCAATTCGTATCTTTCCTCCTTAATTATACAAGAAAGCTTGCTCACCACAATATTAGCCGAAAATGTCAATAATATTGAATATTCCAGACAGATTCTATAGCACTGCAATGGCTATACCACGCCAATAGTATCGTTCCTCCTTATTTATGCAAGAAAGATACCTCACCACGATATTAGTCGAAGTTGTAAATAAAATTTAATTATCCCGACAGACTATATAGTATTGCAATGGCCACAGCTGGCCTATAGAATCTTTCCTCCGTATTTATGCAAGAAAGCTGCATCACCACGATATTATT
>NW_016991637.1:795-1079 GCF_001483705.2 Eufriesea mexicana | reverse complement strand
ATATCCTTCACTTTTGTGATATGGGCTGCAATGCGCTTGACTTCTGCGCTCTACAGAGCTCTATTGTATTCTGCTAGGCTCCTCGGGGTCCAGCAAATGTGGTCTCGGCTCGTTAGTTTGTGTTATGTTACGTTTGGTTATGTTGCGTATCGTTAGATTAGGGCATGATAGCTTTGACTTTTGCGCTATGCACCGCTATTCGGTGGATTCCTGCGCTCGACTGCGGTCTAATATATTCTGCCTTTCTCTGGGGATGTCAGAAATTCTCGTCGCGACACGTATGT
>NW_016991637.1:0-774 GCF_001483705.2 Eufriesea mexicana | reverse complement strand
GTTAGGATAGGTTTCGTCAGGATGTCCTTTACTTTTGCGCTGTACAATGCCATGTGGTGAGCTTCTGCTCTCTGCTGTGGTCTAGTACGTCCTGCTTGGCTCGGCGGAGGCCAGCAATGGAGATCACTGCACGTTACGCTCTATTATATTACGGATGGTTATTCCAGGTTTGACTAGGGTAGGAGAGGGTAGCTTTGACTTTTGCGCTACACACTGTAATTCGGCGGATTTCTGCTTTCTACTTTGCTGTAATATATGCTCTGCTCGAGTATGGGGTTGACGGCAGTAGCGGACGTGGCACGATTGTCTGAGATATGTTACGTTCGTTTGGTTAGGTTAAGCTTGGTTAGGTTTGGTTAGGATGGCTTTGACTTTTTTGCTATACACAGCCGTGCTATGGACTTCTGCGGTCTACTCTCCTCTAACATTCTGTGCTTGGCGATGGGGAGGCCTGCAATAGTGGTCTAGGCATGTTATGCTGTGTTAGGGTACGTTCGCTTATGGCACGTTTGGTTTGGTTAGGTAAGGTTAACACTAACTTTGTGCTGTACACAGTCATTCGGTGGATTTCTGCGCCCTACAATGCTCTACTATGCTCTGCTCGATTCTCGGGAGGCCAGCAATAGTGGTTGTGGCAATATAGGTTAAGTTACGTAAGGTCAGTTTAGCTTTGGTCATGTTTGGCTAGGACGACTTCGACTATTGTGCTGTATACTGCCATTCGGTTGATTTCTGCACTCCAGCGTGCTCTAATATGTTCTGCTCGTTTTTGGG
>NW_016991636.1:0-1381 GCF_001483705.2 Eufriesea mexicana | reverse complement strand
TGTCCAGCAGGGTATAAAAGAGCGATGTAGTGCGCAGAAGTCCACCGAACTACAGTGTACAGCGCAAAAGTCAAAGCTATCTTATCTTAACCTAACCAAACGAAACATAACACTACGAGGCGTGCCGAGACCTATACTGCTGCCCTCCTTAGAGCTGAGCAGAACATATTAGAGGAGAGTAGAGCGCGGAAGTTCATGGTATCGCAGTGCATAGCGCATGAGTAGAGCGCGGAAGTTCATGGTATCGCAGTGCATAGCGCAATAGTCGAAGCTATGCCATCGCAACATAGCCAAACTTATCATAACCGAAGGTAGCTTAAATAAACCTAACGAGCCGAGACCACAATTTCTGTTCTCCCCAGAGCCAAGCAGAGTACACTAGAGTAGAGTAGAGCGCAGTAATCCACCGCATAGCAATGTCAATCACAAAAACCAGATATATCCTGACCTAACCTGGCCTAATATAACCTTACATATCCTATCCCAACCTAACCGTACCTAACATAACCTAACATAAATGAACGTAACATAACTCAGCCTAACATACCGAGAGAACTATTGACGGCATCCCAAGCGGCAGGCAGAGCATATTATGGGAGAGGAGAGCGCAAAGGTCCATAGAATTGCAGTGTATTGCACGAAGATCAAAGATATCCTGTCCTGACACATAGAAACCTAACCTAAACAAAAGTAACCTGACACAAGCTATTGCGCCGCGGCAATTATTTCTGGCATACCGAGACCAACGCAGGGAATATTAGATAGCAGTAGAGCATAGAAATTCACCGAAAAGCAGAGTATAGCACAAAAGTCAAAGATACCCCGTCCCAAACTAACCAAACGTAGCATAAACGGACGTAACGTAACGCAGGCTGACGTGCCACGACCGCTATTGCTGGCCTCACTGGTGCTAAGCAGAGTATAGCTAAGCAATGTGAAACTCTGAAGTATTCCGAACTGCAGCCTGTAGCAGAAAAGGCAGGGAAATCCCAACCAAGCCTTGCCAAGCCGAACCTTCATGAACACAGCATAACTCAACGTAACGTGCCGGATTTTCCTGGCGTCCACAGAAGAAACCAGAGTGTACTACCGCACGGAAGGGCGCAGATGGCCACAGAATAACAGTGCGTACCACAATAGTCAAAGGCAACCAAACCTAACTCAACGAATCCTAAACATACCAAACGTGATCTAACTGAACCTGACGTGCGGCGGCCACTACTGCTGGCCTCCCGAGACGCGAGCAGGGTACAGTAGAGCAACGTAGAGCGCAGCCTTCCACCGAATAGCCGTGACCAGCACAAAAGTCAAAGCTACCCTATCCTAACTCAACCTAACGTAACATAACGAAACGCAACCTATCTCGGACTAACGTGCCGAG
>NW_016991635.1:0-372 GCF_001483705.2 Eufriesea mexicana | reverse complement strand
GGCATAGCCTTACCTAACCTAACGTAACCAAAGGCAGCATAATTCAACGTAACTTGCAGAGACAGTTATTGCTCCCCTCGCCAGGAACAAGCAGAATGTATTAGAGCTGAGTAGAGCGCAGAGTTCCACCTTGTAACTCTATATAGTACGAAAGTGAAAGCCATCTCATCCAACCATGCAAAACCTAGCATAACCAAACCGAACCTATCCCAACATAAAGGTACCGAGACAAAAATTGCTTGCCTCCCCCGAGACAAGCAGAACATGTTCGAGCACATTATAGCGCAGGAGACCACCGAATATATGTGTTTAGCACAAAGTTAAAGCTATCCTTTCCTAACCCAACCAATCGTAACGTGCCGAGACCACAAC
>NW_016991634.1:0-524 GCF_001483705.2 Eufriesea mexicana | reverse complement strand
TTCGTGCCATTCACAGTTATTAGGTGTATTTCTGTGATCTGCTGTGCTTTACCACATTCTGCTAGTCTCTGCGAAGGCCTGGAGCAGTGGTCGCGGCACGTAATATAAAGTTATGCTATGTTCGGTTATGTTAGGTTTGGCCAGGTAAGTTTATCATATCTACGGCCCTAGTGCTATTGACTGCAATCCGGCGGTTTCTGCGCTCTACTGTGCTCTAGTACATTCTCGTCACTATGGAGGTCAGCAATAGCGGGCTTGCCATGTTAGGTTGAGTTAGGCTACGTTTCGTGTAGGTTAGGTTGCGATGTTTGGGTTAGGATAACTACGGCCTTTGTGCTATTCACACAAATGAGGCGTATTTCTGCGTTCTACTGTGCCCTAGTACATTCTGCTTGTCTCTGTGGATGCCAGCAATAGTGTTATAGGCTCGTTAGGCTGAGATATGCCACGTTTGGTTATGTTATGGAAGGTGAGGTTAGGATATGGTAGTTTAGACATCTGTGCAATACACTGCTTTCCACCGA
>NW_016991633.1:0-305 GCF_001483705.2 Eufriesea mexicana | reverse complement strand
CTAACATATCCTGACCTAACTTGGCCCAACCGATCCTATCCAAACGTAGTGTAGCTCAATATAACGTGATGAAACCATCATTGCTGACCCCCCAGGGCCAAGCAGAGAATATTAGAGCACCTTAGAGCGCACAAATCCTCCGAATAGCAGTGAATATGACAAAAGTCGGAGTAGCCCATCCTAACTTAGACTAGCGTATCATATATCAACCCAACATGACGAAACCACTAGTGTACGCACCCAGAGGGACAGTCAGTATGTACTAGAGCACAGTAGAACGCAGGAATCCACCGCAGTGCAGTGAA
>NW_016991632.1:0-323 GCF_001483705.2 Eufriesea mexicana | reverse complement strand
TCACTACGATAGTAGTCGATAATGTCAATAAAAATGAATTTTCCAGCCATATTCTGTAGCATTTCCATGGCTACAGCACACCAATAGTATATTTAACCCTTATTTATGCAAGAAACTTAGTTCACCACGATATCAGTCGAAAATGACAATAAGAACGAATTTTCCAAACAGATTCTATAGCAGAGCAATGGCTATAGCACGCCAATAGCATCTTTTCTCATTATTTGGCAGGAAAGCTAGCTCTCCACGATATCAGTTGCAAATGCCCATTAAACCGATTTTTCCAGCCAGATTCTGTAGCATTGCGATGGATATATCGCGCC
>NW_016991631.1:0-5390 GCF_001483705.2 Eufriesea mexicana | reverse complement strand
GCGCAATAACCCACCGCATTTCTGCGTGTATCACAAGGGTGGAAGATATCCTAACCTACCATGTCCTAACCTAACATAACCGAACGTAGACTAACTAAACATAAGTTGCAGAGGCTACCCTTGCTGGCCTACCCAGAAGCAAGCAGAGCTTATTAGTGCATTGTGGAACGCAGTAATCCGCCGAACGGCGCTGTATAGCACGAAAGACAGAGCTACCCTGTCCTAACCTGGCCAAACGTAGCGTGACCGTAAGTAACCTATCTCAGCCTAACGTGCCGAGACCGCCATTGCTGACCTGCACAGAGCCAAGCGGCTCATACTAGAGCACACTATAGCGCAGAAACCCACCGAGAATCAGATTACACCACGTAAGTCGAAGCTATCCAAGCATTACCCAGACTAACAAAAGCGAACCAAAGGTAGCCTGACTAAACCCAACGGGCCGAGACCACTATGATTGGCCTCCGCAGAGCCGAGAAGGCTATAGTAGAGCAATGCAGAGCGAAGAATTCCACCGAATAGCAGTCTACAGCACAAGAGTCAACTTTAGCCTGTCCTAACCATTGCAAATGTAATATAAAGATAGGTAACCTAGCATCAACTAACGTGCCGATACCACCGTTGCCGAACACCTCAGAGATAAACAGAATATACAGGAGCAGAGAAGAGCGCAGGAAGTCAGCAAATAGCAGTGTATAGCGCTAAGACAATGAAACCCAAGCACAACATGTCCTATCCTAACCTAACCAAACGTAGACTTACTGCACCTAACACGCAGAGTCCACTATTGCTGGCCTGACCATCGCCATGCAGAACATATTAGAGCAGAGTGCTGCGCAGAAACCCACCGAATAGCAGTGTATGGCACAAAAGTCAAAGCTTTCCTACCCTAACCTTACCAAACGTAACACTATCCAACGTATTCTTACTCAACATATCGTGGCGACACTGTCATTGCTGTCCTCTCCAGACACAAGCAGAGCACATCAGAGCAATGTAGAGCTCCGAAATCCAACGAACGGCAGTGTATAGCATAAAAGTCAATGCTATTCTTTCCTAACCTAACCGAACGTGACATAACAGAACGTAGTCTAACCCGAACTAACGTGCCGAGACCAACACTGCTGCCCTCCCCAGAGACAATCAGAATAAACTAGGGAACAGTCGAACGCAGTAATCCACCGCATTGCAGCGCGTGGCAAAAATTCAAAGCAATTCAAACATAACCACAGCTATCACAGCCAAACCAAGCGTAGCCTATCTCAACCTAATATGCCGAGAACACCATTACAGGCTTCCCCAGTGTCGAGCAGGGAGCAGTCGAGCATTGCAGAGCGTAGAAACCCTCCGAAGAGCAGTGTATGGTACGGAAGTCTAAGGTACCATATCCTAACCAATCGTAACACAAGCATACGTAACGTAAAGAAACTGATGTGCCCCAAAAGTCATAGCTTGCCTCGCGAGAGCTAATGAGATTACAGCAGAGCAATGTAGGATGCTGGCATCGCCCGAACAGCAGTGGACTGCAAAAATGTAAGGTTTATCCTAATATAACCTGACCTAACATGGCCTAGTCAAACGTAACCAATCCCAACCAAACGTTCCCAGCCTACAATTGCTGGCCTTCCCATCGCCGGTTAGTAGAGTAGAGCGCAGCGGTCCATAGAATGGCAGGCTATAGCGCGAATGTGAAACATATCCAAACCAAACCCAAATAAGCCTCTGCCAGCCAAGCGTAAGGTAACTCAACCTAACGCGCCGCGGCCACAACTTCAAGCACTCCGAGATCAACGCAATGAGTATTAGTTCGCAGTACAGCCCAGAAATCCACCGAATAGCTGTGTACAGCACAAAAGTCAAAGACAACCTAACTAAACTTAACCTAACCTAACCTTACCAAAGGTAAACCAACTCATCCATACGTGCCACGACAACCATTACTGGCCCCTCCAGACACAAGCAGATGCTAGTACGGCAATGCAGAACGCAGATATGGACCGAATAGATGTATACAGCGCAAAAGTCAAAGCCATTCTTGCCAAACTTTACCTTACCTAAGCAATCAGAGCGTGACCTCTCTCAACCAAACGAGTCGCGACCGCTACAGCTCGTCTCCACAGATTCAGCCAGATGCTAGCAGAGCAACGCAGTGCACAGGTATCGGCCGAGCAGCAGTGTACAGCACAAAAGGCAAGGCAACCCGAACCAAACATATCCCAACCTAGCCAAGCCGACCGTAACCTAACACAAGCTAGCGTGCCGAGACCACACTTGCTCTCCTCCCCAGAGCCAAGCGGAGTATACCAGAGCTCAGCAGAGCGAAGAAATCCGCCGAATACCTGTGTATAGCACAGAAGACAAAGCAACCCTATCCTATCCTTACCAAACGCAACATAAGCAGACGTAACGTTATCCAAACCTACGTGCCACGACTGCTACTGCTGGCCTCACGAGAGCTAAGCAGGGTATATCAGAGGAATGGCAGTGTACAGCATAAGAGTCAGAGGCGTCTCGACCAAACTTAACCAAACATAACCTAACAAATCGTAACATATCTCAACCTAACATGCCGAGAGCACTATTCATGGCGTCCACGGAGACAAGCAGAACATATTAGATTAGATTAGGGCGCAGAAATACATAGGATCGCAGTGTACAGTAGAAGAGTCAAATATAACCAAACGTAACCCAAACAAACGTAACCTAACCTGTCGAAGCCAAACACAATGTAACATGCCGCGACCATCATTGCTGGCCTCTCCAAGTACTAGCAGATTAGGGTAGAGCACAGTGGAGGGCAGGAATCCACCGCACAACTATGTACAGTGCGAAATTCATAGCTACACTGACCAAACCTAACAAAACCTAACATAACTGAACGTAACCTAACACAACCCAACGTGCCGCGACCACTGTTGCTCGCATCCCGAAAGTCGAGCAGGTTACAGCAAAGCAATGTAGGGCTCAGAAATGCACAGAATGGCAGTGTATAGCACAAAAGTCAATGCCATCCCAACCAAATCTAACCAAACCTAACCTAACCGCGCGTAACATAGCACAGCCAAACGTGGCACTTCCGCTGTTCGTGGTTTCCCCAGAGACGCGCAGATGCCAGTAGAGCAGTGCAAATCGCAGATACCGACCGAGTGGCAGTGGAAAGCACAATGGCAAGGCCATACCAACCAAATTTGTCCACATCAAATATAAGCTAACGTAACCTGACTCAACCAAATGTCCCAGGACCACCATTGCTGGCCACCCGACAGAAAAGCAGATGCTAGTAAAGCAATACAGAGCGCAGATACTGACCGAATGGCAGTGTATAGCACAGAAGTCACTGCTACCTTAAGCGAACATATCATAACCTAGCCAGGCCATGCGTAACATATCCCTAACTAACGCGACGAGACCACTATTGCTGGCCTCCCCAGAGCCAGGCAGAATGCATTAGAGAAAAGTGGAGCGCTGGCATCTCCGAAAAGCTGTGTATAACACAAAGGTCTATGCCGTCCTATCCAAACGTAGTCTAACAAGTCCTAACCGAACGTAGCATATCTAAACCTATCGTGGCACGACCGCTATTCCAGGTCTCCCCAGGGCCGAGCAGAGTATAGTAGAGCAACGAAAAGCGCAGAAACCACCAAATAGCAGTGTACGGCACAAAAGTCGATGATATCCATTCCCAACCTAACCAAACGTAGCATAAAGGAACCAAACGTAAAATAACATAACGTAACCTGACGTGACCCAGCGTGCTAAGATCACTACTGCTGGCATGCCCGTCCCCAAGCAGAATATACAGTAGGAGAGTGCAGAGCGAAAGTCAATAGAATGGGAGTGCATAGTAGAAATGTCAAAGATATCCAAGCATAACACATGCTAACAAACCCAACCAAATGTAACCTAACTGGAACTATCGCGCCTAAACCACCGTTTCTGTCCTCTCCAGAGCAAGGCAGAACATATTAGAGCACAGTAGAGCGCATGTATCTACCCAACAGCACTGTATAGCACAAAAGTCAGAGCCATCCCAACGGAACCAGCTTTAACCTAACAAAACCGAGCGTAGAGAGGCTAAGCTTAACAGGCCGAGGACACTATTGCTGGCCTCGCGAGTGCCGAGCAGTACATATTAGAGCACAGTAGAGCACAGAAATCCACCGAATAGCAGTGTATAGCACAAAAGTCATCGCAGCCATAACCAAACCCAACCTGACCTAACATGGCTAGACGTAACCTACAAAAACTTATCGTGTCGCGACCTCCATTGCTGGCCACGCAGATTCGAGTGGAGTACAGTAAAGCAACGAAGAGCGCAGAAATCCTCCGTATAGCAGTGTATAGCACAAAATTCAAAGTCATCCTATCCTGTCCTAACCAATCGTAACATAACTGAACGTGACATAACAAAACCCAACGAGCCTAGACCAATGTTGTTGGCCTCCCCGTCGTCGAGCAGAACATATTAGAGGAGACTGGGTCGCTGAAGTCAATAGAATGGCATTGAATAGCAGATAGGTCAAGGCTATCCAAACCTAACCAATGCTAACATAACCTAACCAAACGTAACGTAACTAAACCTAACGGGAAACGACCACAGCTTCTCGCCTCCCCAGAGCAAAGCAGGGCATATTAGAGCACAACAGAGGGCAGAAATCCACCGAATAGCAGTGCATGGAACGAAAGCCTGGGCTATCATTGCCAAACCTAACATAACCTATCAAATCGAACGTAACCTAACCCAACTTAATGCGCCACGGCCAAAATTGCTGACATCCCGAAAATCGTGCAGAGCATAGTAGAGCAATCTAGAGCGCAAGTGTCCACCGAATGGCAGTGTATAGCGCAAAAGTCGGTGTCCTCATTTCCTAACCTTACCAAGCGTAACATAACCATGCGTAACATACCTCAGCCTAACGTGCCTAGAGCACGATAGCTGGCCTCCACATTGTGAAGCAGAATATACTAGAGCTCAGTGGAGTGTAAAAATCCACAGAATAGCAGTGTATACCACAAAAGTGCAAGCCATCCTAATCGAACTTATCCTAACCTAACCTAGCCGTACGTAGCATACCTGAAACACGCGTGCCACGTCCTCTATCGCTAGCGTACCCAGGTACATGTAGAACATATTAGAGCACAGTGTAGCGCAGAAATCCCCTGAACAACAGTGTATAGCTCAAAGGTCGAAGCAACCGTGTCCCACTCTAACCAAACCTTGCATAACCGGAGGTAGCATAACACAACCTAGCGTGGCGCGACCATCATTCCTGGCGTCCCCAGAGACAACCAGACTGTGATAGCGCACAGTAAGGCGCAGAAGTTCATAGAATCGCAGTGCATAGCACAATAGTCGAAGCTACCCTATCCTAACGTAGTCAAACGTAACA
>NW_016991630.1:0-756 GCF_001483705.2 Eufriesea mexicana | reverse complement strand
ATGCTCTGCTTGTCTCTGGTGAGGGCAGGAGTAACCTTCACGGCACGTTTTTTTGAGATAGGTCACGTTTTGTATGGTTAGGTTGGGATGAATTAGGCTAGGGTGCCTTTGACTCTTGCTCACTGCAATGAGGTGGATTACTGCACTCTACTTTGCTGTAGTATATTCTGCTTGGCTCTGGGGAGGCAAGAAGTAGTGGACTCTGCGCCTTAGGTTGAGTTAGGCTACGTTTAGCTCCGCTTAGCTTGGATATGTTAGGATGGTGTAGCTTCGACTATTGAGCTATGCACTGCGATTGTATGGACTACTGCACACTACTATCCTCCAATAGGTACTGCTTGGCCCTGAGGAGGGCAGCAGTAATGGTCTCGACACATTAGGATATGTTAGGTTACGCTTGGTCGGTGACGCTTCGTTAGATTGGGATAGGGTGTCTTTGACTTTTGTGCTATTCACTGCCATACGGTCAACTGCTGCGCTCTACTCTGCTCTGTTATGTTCTGCTTTGCAAGTTAGGCTCAGTTAGGCTGCGTACGATTAGGATAGGCTCGGTTAGGTTAGGATATGGTAGCTTCGACTTTCGTGCTACATACTGCTTTTCGGTGGATTTCACCGCTCTACTGTACCCTAATATGCTCTGGTTTTCTCTGTCGAGTTCAGAAATAGTGGCCGCCGCACGTTACGTTAAGTCATGCTGCGCTCGGTTTGGTTAGGTTATGTTAAGTTTGGATAGAATAGCTTTTACTTTTGCGCTAT
>NW_016991629.1:0-601 GCF_001483705.2 Eufriesea mexicana | reverse complement strand
AACCATACGTAGATCCAACCATACATCCACATATTCATACACTCATCCACCCATGCCTTCATACATCCAACCACCCATCCAACCATACATCCATCCATCAATACAACCATCCATCCATACATCCGTCCATCCGTACATATTCCATCCATACATACATCCATACATACATCCATAAATACATCCATAGATACATCCATACATACATCCATAGGTACATGGATACTTCCTTCCATTCATCCATCCAAACATCCATCCACCCATACATCCATCCATCCATACACCCATCCTTCCATACATCCATCCTACCATACATACATCCATACTTCCATACATCCACCCACCCATATATCCATCAGTCCATACATCCATCCTTCCATACATCCATCCACCAATACATCCACCTAACCATACATCAGTACATTCATCCGTACATACATACATACCTACATCCGTACATACACCCATACATACATACATACATACATTCATACATTCATAAATACACACATCCATACATACATCAATACATACATACATCCAAACATTCATACATATACCCTTTCATAAAGGTATAAATACACCCATTCATGAATCCATGCAC
>NW_016991628.1:0-978 GCF_001483705.2 Eufriesea mexicana | reverse complement strand
CATTGCAATGGCTACAGCACGCCAAAATGATCTTTCCTACTTACCTATGCAAGGAAGTTAGCTGACCACGATATTAGTCAAAAATGCTAATAAAATTGAATCTTCCACCCAGATAATATAGAAATGTAATGGCTATTGAACGCCATCAAAATCTACCCTCCTTCTTTAGGCAAGAAAGATAGCTCAACACGATATTAGTCGAAACTGTCAATAAAATTGAACTCTCCAGCCAGATACTAGAGAAATGCAATGGCTATAGCACGCCAATAGGATCTACCCTAATTATTTTGGAAAAAAGGGAGCTCACGACGATATTAGTCTTAACTGTCAATAAAATTGAACTCTCCAGCCAGATACTAGAGAAATGCAATGGCTATAGCACGCCAATAGGATCTACCCTAATTATTTTGGAAAAAAGGGAGCTCACGACGATATTAGTCTTAACTGTCAATAAAATTGAACTTCCCAGCCAGACTCTACATGATTGCAAAGGACATAGCACACCAATAGAATCGTCCCTCCCTATTTATGCAAGGAAGTCAGCTCACCACGATATTAGTCGAAAATGTCAATAAAATTGTATTTTCCATCCAGATACTATAGAAATACAATGGCTATTGCATGCAAATAACATCTACCCTCCTTGTTTATGCAAGAAAGATAGCTCATCACGATATTAGTCGAAACTGTCTGAAAATGTCAATAAAATTGAATTTTACATCCCGATTCCAGTGCATTGCAATGGCTATAGCACGCCAAAAGGATCTTTCCTCCTTGCCTATGCAAGGAAGTTAGCTCACCACGATATTAGTCGAAAATGTCAATAAAATTGAACATTCCAGCCAAATTCTATAGCATTGAACTGCCTATATCACGCCAACAGAATCTTTCCTCCATATTTATGTAAGAAAGTTTGCTCACCGCGATATTAGTCGAAAATGCAAATAAAATTGAATTTCCCATCCAGATTCTATAGCA
>NW_016991627.1:0-618 GCF_001483705.2 Eufriesea mexicana | reverse complement strand
CCGAATAGCAGTGTATAGTACAAAAGTCAAAGATATCCCGCCCTATCCAAGCCAATACTGACACGAGCAAACGAAATCTAACTCAACCTAACCTGACGCGACCACTGTTGCTGGCCCCTCCAGGGCATGTTCAACATATTATGGGAGATTAGGGCGTAAAAGTCAATAGAATCGCAGTGTATGGCAGAAAAGTCACAGATACACAAACCTAACCCAAACCTTCGTAACCTAACCTATCGTAGCCATTCAAAACTTAATGCGCTGCGACCACTATAGCTGACCACACCAGGCTCTAGCATCAGATTAGAACAGAACGCAGGAGAGGACAGGAATCCACCGAACAACAGTTTATAGCACGAAAGCAGAAGCGACCCTAACCAAACATAGCCCATCCTAACCTAACCGGTCGTAATCTAACCAAACGTAGCCTAACACAGCCTATCGTGCTATGACATCTATTACTGGCATCCACAGTATCGAGCAGAGTATACTGGAGCCTTTCGGAGCGCAGAAAGTACCAAATTGCAATGTAGAGCATAAAAGCGAAAGTTATCATACCCTAACCCGACATAACCTAACCGAGCCAAACGTAGAGTAACTGAACCTAACGTGCCTGGA
>NW_016991626.1:0-607 GCF_001483705.2 Eufriesea mexicana | reverse complement strand
CATACATCCATACAGATATACACCCATACATCCATACATCCGCTCATACATACATTCGTACATCCACACATTCGTACGTCCATACATGCATACATCCATACATCCATACATCCATACAAGCATCCATACATATATCCATTCTTCCGTCCATGCACCCATCCATTCGCCCACCGGCCTATCCATACGTCCATGCCTCCATAGATCCCTATATTCTTACATCCATACATCCATGCATACATACATCCGTTCATCCATAACGCAAATACGGCTGTACATTCATACATCCATGCATACAAACGTCCATACAATAACACATCCATCCATCCATACATCCATCCATCCTTACATCCATACATCCACACACCAAAACATCCACAAATCCATCCATCCATGCACTGATCCATCCGTACATACATCCATACATACGTCCATACATACATCCATACATCCATGCATACACCCATACACTCATACATACATACATCCATAGATACATACGTTAATGCATCCATACATACATCAATGCATACATCCATACATACATCCACCCATCCACCCACCCAGAAATCCATCCAACCATACATCCATCCATCCATACACACATTCA
>NW_016991625.1:0-947 GCF_001483705.2 Eufriesea mexicana | reverse complement strand
CTAGCCGAACGTAACCTTACTAGAGTCAACGTGCCCCGACAACCACTGCTCGCCTCACCATAGTCGAGCGGAGTATTGTGGAGCAATGTAGGGCGCGGAAATGCACTGAATGTATAGCACAATGTATAGCATAATAGTCTTAACTATCCTATCCTAACCACACCAAACGTAACATATCCATGCGCAGCGTAGCACAATGTAACGTGCCAAGGCCGCTCCTGCTTGTCTCCACAGGTCCAAGCAGAATATACTAGAGCACAGCAGGGCGCAGAAATCCACAGCATCGCTGTGTATAGCACAATAGTCAAAGTAGCCAGCCTAATCTAGCCAAACGTGACATATTCAAACGTAGCCTGGCTCGACCTAACACGACGAGAACAGTATTGTTGGCATCCACAGACGCAGGCAGATTGTACCGGAGCACTCTAGTGCGCAGAAACCCAATCATTGAACAGCACAAAAGGCGAAGATGCCTTGTCCTAACTTTACCAAACCTAACATAACCGAACGTAATATAACGCGACCTAATGTGTCGAGCTCACCACCGCTGGCCTCCCAGAACCAAGCAGAAAATATTAGAACGCAGTAGAGCGCAGAAATCCGTGGACAGACGTGTATAGCGCAAAAGTCTAGACTGTCACATCCTAACCTCACCAAACTTGACATACCCGAACGTGGCTTAGCTCAAACTAACGTACCGAGACCACTATTGCCGGCAACACCAGAAGCAAGCAGGACATACTAGAGCACGCTGGAGTGCAGAAGTCCACCGAATAGAAGTGTATAGCACAAAAGTCGAAGGTATCCTTTCCCAATGTATCCAATATTAACAACAACAGACGTAACAAAACTCAACCTAACGTACCCCCACCACTATTGCTGGTCCCACAGAGTCGAGCAGAAATTACTAGAGGACAGTAGGGCGAAGAAGTCCATAGAAACACGGT
>NW_016991624.1:0-559 GCF_001483705.2 Eufriesea mexicana | reverse complement strand
GGGCATACTAGAGGGCAGTGGTGCGCAGAAACACACCGAATAGCAGTGAACTGCACTGTAGTTTAAGCTGCCCTAACCAAACTTACTCTAACCCACCCAAACACAACGTAACCTGACGTAACATAACGCGCGGAGAACACTACTGCTGGCCTACCCAGAGCCATGCTGACAACATTAGAGAACTATAGAGCGCAGAAATCCACCTAGTTGCAGCCTACATCACTAAAGTCGAAGCTATCCTTTCCCAACCTATCGAATCGTAAATTAACTAAACGTGACCTGGCCAACATAACGTGCCGCGACGACTATTGCTGGCTTCCCCGGAACCAAGCAGAGCACATCAACGGACAGTAAAACGCAGAAATCCATAGAATTGCAGAGTATATCAGGGACGTCAAAGCCAACCGTACCTAACACAAAACCAGCAGAAATTTTCGAAACATGGCATATCTCAACTTAACGTGTCGAGACCGCTGTTGCCACCGTCCCCAGGTCTAAGCAGGTCATACCTGTGCACAGTAGAGCGCAGATATGCACCTAATAGCAGCGTACAGCACAT
>NW_016991623.1:0-714 GCF_001483705.2 Eufriesea mexicana | reverse complement strand
TAACTCACTCTAACGCGCCGAGACCACCATAGTTGCCCTCGCACAGCCAAGCAAAATATAGTGAAGCATAGTAGAATGTAGAAATCCACCGAACAGCCGTACATACCAACAAGTCAAAACTGTCCAAAACTATCCAAGGCAAACCTGACATAGCCAAACGTAGCGTAACTCAAGCAAACACGTCGACACCACCATAGCTGGCATCCGCATATCCTGCCGGAACATTTTAGAGCACAGTGGAACGCAGAAAGCAACCTAAGGGCAGTGTATAGCACAAAAGCCGATGCTACCCTAACCTAACCCAAGAAAGACTACCCTAATCAGACGTAACATAGCTCAACCTAACGTGGCGAGACCACTATTGATGCCCATCCCAGGGTCAAAAAGAGCATTCTCTAGCACGGTTAGCGTAGAAATCCCCCAAACAGCAGCGCATAGCACATAAGTTTGTGCTATCCAAGCCTAACCTAGCCAAACGTAGCATAACCAAACGTAACATAACTAAACCTATCGTGCCGCGGCCAATATTTCTGACCTCCACAGAGCCAGGCAAAAGACACTAGAGCACAGTAGAGCGCAGATATCCACCGGATAGCAGTGTATAGCACAAAAGTCAAAGCTATCCTAACCAAGCGTAGCCAAACGTAACCCGACTCTACAAAACACGTCGCGACCATTATTACTGTCCTCCACAGAGCCATGCACCGCATAATA
>NW_016991622.1:4817-5035 GCF_001483705.2 Eufriesea mexicana | reverse complement strand
GTGCGACGGCTGTTCGACAGATGCCTCAGGACCGGTCGCTTCCCGGCATGTTGGAAGAGAGCGTGTGTCGTGCTGATCCCGAAACGAGGGAAGCCCCCGAACTCTCCGAAGGCATATCGGCAGATATGCCTGCTCGAAGAGGCGGGCAAGCTCTTCGAGCGCGTCCTTGCTGCCGGCACCGAGAGCATTTAACGAACGTGGGTCCCGATCTCAGCGTC
>NW_016991622.1:0-335 GCF_001483705.2 Eufriesea mexicana | reverse complement strand
CTTTTGTGCTGTACACCGCTTATAGGTGGATTTCTGCTTTCTACAGCGCTCTAATATGCTCAGCTTGGGTCTGGGGAGGCCAGCACTAGTGGTCCCGGCACGTTGTGTTGAGTTGTGCTACGATTTGTTAGGTTAGGACGCGTCAAGGTGTGGCATGATATGTTTGACTTTTGTGCCATACACCGCTTTTCCGTGGATTTCTGCGCTCGACTGAGCTCTTATACGTTCTGCATGGCCCTGGGGTGCGGGAAATGGTGACCGAGGCACGTTAAGTAGCGTTAGGTCATGTACCTTTGTGTCAGGTTAGGTCGAGTTTGTTTGGGATAGTTTTGACC
>NW_016991621.1:0-310 GCF_001483705.2 Eufriesea mexicana | reverse complement strand
AAGGTCAGGACAAGTTTGTGCAGGTCATGTCAGGTCAGTTAAGGTCAGGTCAGGTAAGGTCAGCTCAGGTCAGTTCTGGTCAGGCCAGGTCAGGCCAGGTCAGGTCAGGTCAGATGAGTCTGGTGAGTTCAGGTCAGGCCAGGTCAGGCCAGATCATATATGGTCAGGTCAGGTCCTTTCAGATCAGTCAGGTGCGGTCAGCCCAGGTCACGTCGGGTCCGGTTAGGTCAGTTCAGGTCAGGTCAGGTCAGCTCAGGTCAGCACATGTCAGATCAGTCAGGTCAGGTCACGTCAGGTCAGGTCAGGTCAG
>NW_016991620.1:0-527 GCF_001483705.2 Eufriesea mexicana | reverse complement strand
ACGAACAGCAGTGTGTACCACAAAAGTCAAAGTAGGGTATCCTAACCTGGCCAAACTTAACGTTTACAAACGTAACCTAAACAAACCTAGCATGACGAGACAACTATTGCTGGCCTCCAAAGAGAAAAGCCGAATGCAATATAGCAAAGTAGAGCGCAGGTATCCACAGCATGCTAGTGAGCAGCAAAAGAGTCGAAAGTAACCGAGCCCAACCTGACCCAACCTAACCTTACAAAACGTAGCATTTCTCATCGTAACGAGCCGCGACAAATACCTCTGGCGTCCCCAGAGCCAAGCAGAATACAGTCGAGCACAGTAGATCACAGGTATCCACCTGATAACAGTGGATAGCCAAAGCTATCCTAACTAAACGCAGCCAAACCTGACCTAACCAATCATAGCATAACTCAACCTAACGTGCCACTGCCACTTTTGTTCGCCACCCCATAGTCGAGCGGAGTACTGTAGAGCAATGTAGTGCGCAGAAATCCACCGAATTGCAGTGTATAGCATAAGGACCGAAGAAG
>NW_016991619.1:0-250 GCF_001483705.2 Eufriesea mexicana | reverse complement strand
ATGATCTCGAGGTATCTCTAGGGACGAAGGATATCTTTTTTTCATTCTACAGTTGCTATAGAATGCAAACCTTCAGGGAACTGATTAATCCAAGTGCAACGGTGCTCCCTTGGTTCATGTAGTGTGCGTCGTACTGTTAATTGTAAATATCTCTAGACGTACCAGTTACATGCATTGACTTTTCTCCAAATTATGTGTAATTTAAATCATCAGTGAACAATTTAATCCAACAATCACGTTTTTCTGAAGA
>NW_016991618.1:0-515 GCF_001483705.2 Eufriesea mexicana | reverse complement strand
TTGAATAGACCCATTCTCTGGCAAGTAGATAGCTGTACTTGCCACTGGGCTGAAGGCGTTTGGAGATCTATTCACCAAGCTGTAACCGGTTTCAGATTTTGAATAGACCTGTTCTCTGGCAACTAGATGGCTGCACTTGCCATTGGATTGAAGGCGCTAGGCGATGTATTCACCCAGCTATAACAGACTATAGACTTTCAATAGACCTACTGTCTGGCATGTAGATGGCTGTACTTGCCATTGGTTGAAGGCGATATGCGACCTATTCATCAAGCTATAACAGATTACAGATTTTGAATAGACCTATTCTCTGGCATGTAGGTGGCTTTACTGGCCATTGGATTGAAGGCGATAGGCCAACTAATCAGCAAGCTAAGACAGCTTATAGATTTTGAAAAGACTTATTCTCTAGCAAGTAGATGACTGTACTTGCCATTAGATTGAAGGCGTTCGGCGACTTATTCACCAAGCTATAACAAATTATAGTTTTTCAATAGACCTATTCTCTGGCAAGT
>NW_016991617.1:0-305 GCF_001483705.2 Eufriesea mexicana | reverse complement strand
CCCGTCTCCAGGGTGGTCAGTGATGTTGGTCTCGGCACTTTAGGTTGAGCTAGGTTACATTCGATTACGTTACGATTGGATATTTAAGCAGAGGCTGGCTTTCACTTTTGCGCTAAACGATGCTTTTCGGCGGATATCTGCCCTCTGCTGTGCCCCATTATGTTATACTTGGCTCCGGAGAATCAGGCAGTAGTGGTCTCGGCACGTTTGATTAAGTTAGATACGGTTTGACCTTATTCCGCTTGGACTGATGAGGATAAGCTAGCTGTGACTTTAGTGCTATACACTGCCTTTCGTCGTATTTC
>NW_016991616.1:0-787 GCF_001483705.2 Eufriesea mexicana | reverse complement strand
ATTATTCGATAGTGTGCTTTCCGGTCAGGTTCTACTGCAGTCCAAGGGCTTCAGCAAACCGATAGAATCTTCCCTTCGTATTTACGCATATTCGTTTGCTCAGAGCGATGTTACTCGACAATATCAAAAAATTGATATTTTCAGGCCGATTCTACTGCATGATTCTACTGCAATGGGATGGCTGTAGCAACCCAATAGAATCTTACCACGTTATTTACGCAGGAAAGCCTGCTCACCTCACCGTATGTCGAAAATGTTAATACAAATGAAATTTTCAGTCGGATTCTATTGCAATGCAATGACTATAGCAAATCAATAGAATCATTCCTTCTTATCTACGCGGAAAGGCTTGCGCACCACAATAATGGTCGAAAATGTCAATAAAATTGGTCTTTTCAGTCAGATTATATTGCAATGCAATGGCGATATCAAACCAAGAGGATCTTTCCTCCTTCTTTGTGTAGAATATTTTGCTCAACACGATACTAGTTGAAATTGTCAATAAAATAGAAATCTTCAGGCAGATTCTATTGCAGTGAGATGGCTATGGCAACCCAATAGAATCTTACCACGTTATTTAAGCAGAAAAGTATGCTCACCGCACTATATGTCGAAAATGTTAATAGAATTGAACTTTGCAGCCAGATTCTATTGCAATGCAATGGCTATAGAAACCCAATAGAATCTTACCACGATATTTACGCAGAAAAGCCTGCTCACTTCACTATTTGTCGAAAATGTTAATACAATTAAACTTTTCAGACAGATTCCATTACAATGCAATGGC
>NW_016991615.1:0-320 GCF_001483705.2 Eufriesea mexicana | reverse complement strand
TAGTTGAAGCTATACTCAAAAAACGTATCGGAACCTAGTCAAGCCATGCGTATCCTGAGTCAAACTTGCGTGATGAAGCCTCCATTGCTGTCTTCACCAGAGACAAGCATAATATGATAGAACACAGCTCAGCATGGACGTCCATAGCATATCAGTGTTGAGCACATATGACAGAGCTACCCTAGCCTAACCCAACCTAACCTAACCTAACCAAAATTAATCCAACTCCACCTACCCTGCCGCGAACAGTAATGCTGGCCTCCACAGAGCCAAGCAAAGCTTAATAGAGGAGAGTAGAGCGCAGAAATCCATCGAATCGC
>NW_016991614.1:0-1490 GCF_001483705.2 Eufriesea mexicana | reverse complement strand
CCTCCACAGAGACAAGCAGTGCATAATTGTGGGGAGTAGAGCGCAGAAGTCCATAGAATTGCAATGTACAGCAAATACGTCGAAGCTGTCCAAACACAGCAAATGCCTGCATGACCTAACCAAACGTATCCTATACCAAACGAACATGCCGAGACCACCATTACTACTCTCCGAAGAAACAAGCAGGACATACATGAGCACAGTAGGGCGTAGAAGCCACCGAAGTGCAGTGTATAGCATAAAAGTCAATGCTAACATATCCTAACCTATCCAAGCGAAATATAGACAAAAGCGACTTAACTAAACCTGACGTGCAGAGGCCGCTACTGCTGGCCTCCCCAGAGCCAAGCAGCATATACTAGTGCACAGCAGCGCAGAAGTCCACCGAACAGCAGTGTACAACTTAAAAGCCAAAACCATCCCAATAAAACGGAAACTAGCCTAGCACTGCCAAATGTAACCTAACTAAACCTACCGTGCCACGACCGCTACTGCTGGCCCCGCAGAGTCCAGCAGAGTTTAGTGGAGCGCAGCAGAGAGCTGAAGGCCACCATATAGCAACGAACAGCACAAAAGTCAAAGATATCCCGACCTAAACAGACCAAACCTGTCCTAGCCAAACGTAGAGGAACAAACACTAACGTGCCGCCTACTAACGTGCCGCGGCCACTACAGCTGGCCTGCCCAGAGCGAAGCAGAGCACACTGGCGGAGAGTAGGGCGCAGAAATTTGTAGAAAGGCAGTGTACGTCAGAAAAGTCCAAGCCCCCCTAGCCTAACCCAAAAGACAGAGAATAACCTAACATAGACTTACACAAATTAGCGTGCCGAGACCGCAATTGCTGCCCGCCACAGAGCCAAGCATGACGTACTAGACCGTTGTAGGGCGACGAAATCCACCATATATCAGTGAATAGAATGAAAGTTGAGGCTATCTTAACCAAACGGAGCCTAAACCAACCTAACCGAACGTAACCTGACACACTATAACTTGCCGAGGCCACTATTGGTAGCCTACTTTTGGTAGCCTACCCAGAACCGTGCTGAAAACGTTAGAGCACTGTAGGGCGCAAGAATCGATCAAATAGCAGACTATAGCTCTTCAGTCAACGGTATCCTCTCCTAGCTTGTCCAAACGTAACATAACCGAACACCGCATAACACATCCAAATGTACCGCGACTTGTATTGCTGCCTTCTCCAGAGCCAACCAGGACATACTAGAGCAGAGTAGAGATCAGAAATCCAGCCAAGAGCATTGTACAGCACAAAGTTAAAGTGATACTGTCCAAACTTTGCCGAACCAGACGTAACCGAGCGTAACCCGACTCAACATAACGAGCCCAGACCACAATTGCTTGCATTCCCAGAGCCAAAATAAAAAATTAGTGCACAGTAGAGCGCAGAAATCCACCTAATAGCAGACAATAGCACTACAATCGAATCTATCCTAGCATAACCAAATGTAACTTAACACAACCTAACGTGCCGC
>NW_016991613.1:0-526 GCF_001483705.2 Eufriesea mexicana | reverse complement strand
TTGCGTTACGTTTTGTTAGGATAGAATATGATAGCTTAGACTTTTATGCTGTACAATGGCATTGTGCGAATTCCTGCACGCTAGTGTACTGTAGTATGTCCAGCTTGGCTGTGGAGAGCCTAGCAATGGTGGCCTCGGCAGGCAAGTTCGAGTTACGTTCCGCTTGGTTTGGCTAGGTTATGATATGTTTGATTATGATAGCTTTGACCCTTGTGGTATACACTGCTATTCGTTCGATATCAGCGCTCTGCATTGCTCTACTAGCATCCGCTTGTCTCTGTGGAGTCCAGCAAGTGTGGTCGTGGCACGTATGGCTTAGTTAGTTACGTTTGTTTGGGTTAAGTTAGATCTTGTTTGGTTGGGATGACTTCGACTTATGTGCTATACACTGTTATTCGGAGGATTTCTGCGCCCTACATTCATCTACTATACTCTGCTCGACACTCGGGAGGTTAGCAGTAATGGTCGTGCACGTTATTCTGAGTTATGTTGCGTTCGGTTATATTACATTTGGTTATGTTAGGAC
>NW_016991612.1:0-327 GCF_001483705.2 Eufriesea mexicana | reverse complement strand
AAAGAACGTAGTTTAGCTCAACCTACCTTGCCGAGAAAACTATTGCTGGTCTCCCCAGAGGCTAGCAGAATTTGCTGCAACACAGTAGAAAGTAGTAACCCACCGCATTTCCTTGTGTAGCACAAGAGTGGAAGATATCCAAACGTAACCTGTCCTACCAGAACCTAACCGAACGTAGACTAACTAAACATATTTAACCTGTCCTACCAGAACCTAACCGAACGTAGACTAACTAAACATAAGGTGCCGAGGCTGCTTCTGCTAGACTCCCCAGTGCCAAGCAGAGCATATTAGAGAAGTGTAGAGCGCAGAAATCCACCGAATAGC
>NW_016991611.1:0-14056 GCF_001483705.2 Eufriesea mexicana | reverse complement strand
GGGGGGGGGACTGGAGCAGTGGTCGCGGCACGTCATGTTGTTTTATGCTACATTTGGTTATGATAGGTTAGTTCAGGTTAGTATAGCATTTCCAAGGCTTTTGCGCTATTCACTGCAGTGTGGTGGGTTCCTGCGCTCTACTGTGGTCTGGTGCATTCCGCTTGTCTCCGTTGAGGTCAGCAGTAGTGGTCTCGTCAAGTTAGCGTGAGTTATGTTACATTTGGATGTGTTACGTTTGGCTTGGTTAGGAGAGGCTAATCTGGCCATTGTGCAATACGCTGCCATTCGGCGGATATCGGCGTTCTAATGCGCTCTAGTATGCTCTGCATGGCCCTGTGGTTGCAAGTAATAGTGGCCTCGGCACGTTAGGTTGGGTCAGGTAACGCTTCGTTAGGATAGATTGGGAAGTCTCGGTCAGGATTTCTTTGACTTTTGTGCTATACACAGCTATTCGTTGGACTTCTGCTATCCAGGGTGCACTAATATATTCTACTCGGCTCCAGGAAGGCCTGAAATATAGGTCTCATGACGTTATGTTTTGTTACAATACGTTTGGACATGTGAGGTTAGGTGATCTGAGGTCAGGACATGTTTGACTTTAGGGTCTTACACTGCAATGCGGTGGACTTCTGCGCTTTTCTGTGCTCTAATATGCTCGGCTTGGCTCCGTGGAGGCCAGAAACAGTGGCCGCGGCGCGTTATGTAGAGTTAGGTTACGCTTGGTTATGATAGGTTTGTTTTGGTTAGGATAGGTTATCTTTGACTTTTGTGCTTTATACTGAAATGCGGCGGATTTCTGGGCTCTACAGTGCTCTCACACGTTCTGCCTTGCTCTGTGGACGCAAGTAATAGTGGTCTCGCAAAGATGGGTTGAGGAAGGCTACGTTTGGTCAGGATACGTTAGCTACGGTTAGGTTTGTGTAGCTTCGACTATTCTGCTAAAAACTGCGATTCTATGCGTTTCTGCTCTCTGCTCTCCTCTGATATTTTCTGCTTCGCTCCGTGGAGGCCAGCAATTGTCTTCGCGTTGCCTTAGCTGGAGATATGCTACGTTTGGCTATGTTACGTTTGTTTAGGCTAGGAGAGGATAGCCTCTGTTTCTGTGCTGTACAATGGCATTCGGTGGATTTCGGCGCCCTGCTCTGCCCTAACTTTTTCAGTTTGGCTCCGGGAATGCCAGGAATAGTGGTGTCGGCCCGTTATGCTGAGTTAGGCTACGTTTGGTTAGGTTACGTTTGGTCAGGTTCTGTTAGGATACCTTTGACGTATGTGCTTTACACAGCAATGCGGCTGCTTTTTTCGCTCTTCTGTGCTCTTGTGTATTCTGCTTGGCACTGGGGAGGTCAGCAATACCGGTCTATGCACGATAAGGTTGGTTAAGTTACGTTTGCTTATGTTACGTTCGTTCATGTTACGTTCGCTTTGGTTAGGATAAAATTACTATGACTTTTACGAGGCAAGCTACCATTAGGCGGTTTTCTGATCGCTACTGTGCTCTAATATGTTTCGCACTGCTCCGTCGAGGTCAGAAATAGTGGCCACGGCGCGTTAGATTGTGTTTGGATACGTTTGGTTACGTTCGATTTGTTTCGGTTAAGTTAGGATATTTTTCTCTTCCGCTCTGTGCACTGCAGTGCGGTGGACTTCTGCCCTCTACTGCAGTCAAGAATGTTCTACTTGGCCCTGGGGATGCCGGTAATTGTGTTCCCGGCATATTAAGTGGCGATAGAATATGTTTGGCTCTGTTGCCTTAGTTTTGTTTAGGTTTGGATATTTTCGACTTTTCTGATGTACACTGCGATTAGATGGATTCCTGTCCTCTACTCTCCTCTAATATGTTCTGCTTGACTCAGTGGATGTCAGCAATACTTCTCATGGCTCGTTAGGTCGAATTAGATTACGTTTGGTTAGGATAGGTAAGCTTGAGTTAGGCTAGTTTAGCTTTGTCTTTTGTGCCACAAACTGCTATTCGGCGAGTTTCTGCGCTCCGCTCTACCCTAATAAGCTCTCCTTGGCTCTCAGGAGGACAGCAATTGTGGTCTCGGTGCGCTAGTTTGAGTTAAGCTACCTTCGGTTAGGTTATGATGGTTTGGGTTAGGTTTGCATATCTTTGACAGTCGTGGTATACACGGCAATCCGTTGGATTTCCGCTCTCCACTCTGCTCCGGTATGTTCCGCTTGGAACTAGGATGGTCAGCAATAGTAGTCTAGGAACGTTAGGCTTGAATATATTGCACTTGGTTGTGTTACGTTCGGTTACGTTAGGATAGGGTAACTTCCAGTTTTGCACTGTGCACTGCTATTCGTTGCATTTCTGCGCTCCGCTGTGCTCTAGTATACTCTGCTTGGCGCTGGGAATGCCAGAAATACTGCTCTCGTCTCGCTAGAATTAATTGGTTCTCGCTTGGCTGTCAGGTTAGGGCAGGTAAGGTTATGTCGCGTACCGCGATTAATGTCAAGCGATACGGACACGTTCACGGCGCTCCTTCTATTGGGAGGTATTTTCGGTGGAAAAGTGCGTTTTCTGGTGCGTGGGTTATTGCCATTCGGTGCGTGTGATGGGTGGGTGCACGTGGCCGTGGAATCGCGTCGCGGAGTGTGTCGTGGTGCCGATCAAAATTGAACCTCTTTGGATTTTTTCCCCTTTATTCGTGGCAGAAACGAAGTTGTGGACGCCGCTACGGCGCAGGTAGGCGAGGGAATGTTCCCACTGTCTACCGCGGAGACGCGCGCCTGCCCAGCGAGGGATGCCAGGGCCTACGGTCACAACACAATGCAAGCGTCGGAGCAGAGGCTCGCAACCCGTACAGTGGTAACCATCCCAGGGAAGCCGGACCATTTACCGAGGAGGGAAGGTACGGTTATAGTTAGTGGTGTCGGCGTGACTCCAGTGGAGCTTCCCTCGTCGATGGACAGGGAAATTATCCATACTGTAGGTGCTACGTGGCGCGTGACTCGTTGCACCGCATTGAGTAAGGCGCTGCCGGCAGACATCGAAGGGGAGTGCTCCTGCTTCTCTGGTGCCGTCAGCGTCACGGGCGACGGCGAAACGTCGTCTTCGTTGGTGTTCCCCGCGAAGAAGGCGAAGCGCCCGCGGAGGGCGGTGTTGGGGGAATGTGACTCATTCGAAGGTATGGAGGATATTGCTCTCGCCCCGAAGCCCACGAGCATAAGCCGGGCGAAGGCGACCCTCCCCACACGGGACGAGCTCACCAGAGTGCACCACCCGCTGTCTGTTGTGGAAATATCTGCCGTTGTATCCGAGAATTGCGCGAGGATAGAGACGATGGCAGACAAGAGTAAAAACCTGCACGGCCCATACGTTCGCGCCTTCCGTATGTGCGCCAGGGTGGTGGATTCGGCCGGATGGGAGTTGAGCCTCCAAGTAACAGCCGGCTGTGCCCACGAGACGATGGCAGAGAGGGTCCGCGTGCTGATAGCGGAGATCGCTGGTCTGCGGGAGGAGGATGTCCTCCAGCAGGCGGTTATAGCCGACTTGCGGGAGAACGTTGCATTCCAGCAGGCGGTGTTCGCCTCCTTGCGCCAGGAGCTGGCTCGGGAGCGGAGGCGGGTAATCGTCGACCACGCGCCCGCTCAAAATGAGCGTGCGTCCGCGGGCGCCGGAGCAGCGGCATCGGGGACCGAGTTCGGTATAGAGGCTGCCGTCGCGGCACTGAGTCTCCGAACCGACGCAAGGATCTAGGAGCTCGTGCGTACGATCCCCGTG
Organism: Eufriesea mexicana; assembly: GCF_001483705.2. Taxonomy (NCBI): domain Eukaryota; kingdom Metazoa; phylum Arthropoda; class Insecta; order Hymenoptera; family Apidae; genus Eufriesea; species Eufriesea mexicana. The sequence goes on along the minus strand of NW_016991611.1, from coordinate 10,329 downwards.
GCGGCCGGGCCGGATGCGCCTGCCCGAGCGCCGGAGCAAGCGAGCTCTACCGCCGGCCTGCGCGCGCGGCCAGTACTGATGGCCTCGGCGGGCATTGTCTCGGGCGCTTCCCATGGCGGGCCCGTTGACGCCCCGCCGAAGGCGCCGATCGCGGCCCCGGCCTTAGCCGTGAAGGACGCAGAGGCCAGCTGGTCTCTCGCCATCGGTAGGCGCGAGAAGCGAGCGCAGCGGCAGGCGGCCTCTGCCCCGCAGCAGCCCGCGATTGTGCCCACGAGTGCGCCGAAGAGAGCCGTCGGTAAGACGGGGCGCCGCGCATCGGGGACGAACACCGGTCGCGCGCTTCCAGCGACCGCAGCTAAGACCGGAGCAATGCACGGTCACGACAAGAAGAGGAGCGGCGACAAGCAGGGCCCCATCCTGAGGCGGCAGCCGTCGCGGCCGTCGTCGCGGTTTGGGTACCCGTGGTGTCGAATAACTCTTGCGCGGAGGCCATCTCCGCTGCAAGGGGAAAGATAAATCTCGCCGAACTCGAGATCGAGGTCTTGCGCCCCCATCGGTCTCCTCCTGGAGATCGGTGGACTCGAGGGCGCACAGCGAGCCGCCGCTCTCGCCTGGTGAATGAGCGAAGCCATGGAGGGACCCGGCGTGCGGATCACGGTTCCCACCAGAAAAGCGGAGCTGAGGGTGACAGGGCTCGACGACTCCGTCACTCCCCGCGAGGTGGCCGCAGCTCCGGCCAGGGTCGGTGATTGCACCGAGGCGGAAATAAGAACCGCAGTGGCCCTGCCTTCCTCTTCGGGGCTGGGCTGTGTACGGGCCCAGTGTCCCCTCGCGGCAGCGAGAAATGCCGTCGATTGCGGGCGCATCCGCGTCGGCTGGACTTCGGCTCGTGTCTTAGCCCTGGAGGCACGGCGCCTACAGTGCTTCCGTTGCCTTGCGTTCGGTCTTGCGAGGAACGGATGCTCTAGCGCGGTGGACCGCAGTGACACCTATTCCTGTTGTGACGCGGCGGGCCACCATACCGGTGGGTGTAGTGCGCCTGCACCCAAGTGCCCGGTTTGCGCCGGGCTCGGTCGCACCTCCCACCACCGTCTGGGCAGCAAGGCGTGCTGCCCGCCTAAGGCAGGATGCGCTGCTCTGCAGGCGACTGCAGACGCCGCGTCCGCCTCGGCGCCCGCGAGCGCAAATTCGACAGCTGCGTCCGCGAATTCCGTCTCCGCGACCGCTACAGCGAAGGGCCAGCCGACCGGCGGAGCACCGGGCCCACAGCCGGCCCAAAAGAATGGAGGCGAGGAGGATACCATGGACGCGGCAAAACATTCACGCCGTCCATGGTGCTCCAGGCCAACCTGAGCCACTCGCGGGTGTCGCAGGACCTGCTCCTGCAGACGCTCGTTGAGCTGGGTGTCGGGCTGGACGTTACCGCAGAGCCGTGCCGTATTCTCGATCAAGAAGGGTGGTTCGGGTATCGGAACGGCTCCACAGCGATCATTGTCAGGGGAATACTGCGGACACCCGCACCAATGCTGCTTCACAGCGGTGTGGATTTCGTGGCAGTGTCCTGGAACGACGTAGTCGCCGTTGCGTACTACGTCTGCGCCAACCGCGGCCTCTGGTCGTGCGCGATGTACCTGGACGACCTCGGGGGTTTCCTTAGTGGTCTCATGGCTCGTCCGGTACTGGTCATGGGGGACTTCAACGCACACTACGTGGCGTGGGGTTACCCACGAACAGATGCACGGTGGGGGGGGGGGCTGCAAGATTGGGCAGCTGGGTTGGATGACCGATTGGTCAACCGGGGTTCCGTAAGCACGTGCGTCCGGTAAAACGGCGCGCCCATCGTGGACATGTCGTTCGTATTGCCGGCAGCTTTGCGGCGGGTCACCGTCTGGAGGGTGGCGGTGGAGGTGGAAACGCTTAGCGACCGCCTCCACAAAACCATGACGCTTGCCGGCACTCCTCGCACCGGTCTGGAACCACCCAGCGGGAAGCACACCACCTCGCCGCGATGGGCGCTCGGGCTCCTCGACCGCGACCTGTTCGCCACGGCCGTCCAGGTCGTCGCCTGGGAGGATGGGGCTGTCAGGTGCGAAAACGACGAAGCGTGGTTAGGGGCGGTGCGGCTACTGGCGGCGATGACGCGCGCGTGGACGTTGCCATGCCGCGGGAGAGGGAGCGACCTTCACGGGGTGCAGTGCACTGGTGGTCGGCCGAAACCGCGCAGCTCCGGGAGCTCTGCGTGCTCGCCCGGCGCCAGTACACCCGGGCGCGGCGTCGACGACGCGCGGTGTCCGCCGAAGGTATTGCGCGCCTCTATCGCGAGTACCGGTCCGCGGTGGGTGATCTCCGGAGGGAGATTCGCAGAGCCAAATTTTGTCAATGGGACGAACTCCTCGCAACGCTCGATAGCGATCCGTGGGGACGCTCCTACAAATTAGTAATAGGCAAGTTAAGGGCATGGGCGCACCCCGTTACCGAGCGTATGGATGCCGAGCTCCTGCGGCTGGTGAACGACACCCTCTTCCCGGTGGAGGCGGGGGATGCGGTGCGACTCGCGGCAGTGCGGTCGGAACTTGTGGGATGATCCGACGAGCTGCGGCTCTCGCGCGAGGAGATGGGCCGTGCGGTCGTTAGGATGGGGGCGAGGAGCAGCGCCCCGGGACCGGACGCCATCCCAGGCCGAGAATTTGCACTAGCTCTGGAAGCGTGGTTTGGCCGTGTGCGACGGCTGTTCGACAGCTACATCAGGACCGGTCGCTTCCTGGCATGTTGGAAGAGACAGAACGTGCTGTTCCCGAAACTAGGGAAGCCGCCGAAATCTCTGAAGGCTTAAAGGCCGATATGCCAGCTGGAAGGGGCGGGCAAGCTCTTCGAGCGCGTTCTAGCTGCCCGCCTCCGAGAGCATTTAACGGGCGTGTGTCCCGATCTCAGCGTCAGCCAATTCGGATTGCGGCAATGTCGGACGTCGATCGACGCGATCTAGCGCGTTCGTAACCTGTCGGATGTTGCCGTTGACCTGGGCGGGGTGGAGTTGGCGGTCGGTGTGTATATCGCCAACGCCTTCAACACCTTGCCCTGGGCAGCCATTCGATGTGCCCTGTTGTACCAAATGGTTCCCCAATACATGATGGCGTATATCGGCGACTACTTGGCGAAGCGCTCGATCGAGTATCCTGGACGATAATCGACCGTCGTGCGGGCGACGAACTGCGGGGTTCCACTGGGATCGGTACTCGGGCCGTTCCTCTGGGACCTCGCGTACGACGCCGTGTTACGAACTCCCCTCCACGCGGCCGGAGCCTGATGTGTTACGCGGACGGCACGCTGGTGATGGCCGCCTGGTCGAGTTGAGAGGAGGCCACGCAGCGCGCGGAAGGCGGCGTGACCCTCGTCGCGAATAGCATCCAGCGGCAGTGGCTGTGTGTCTCCCCCGAGAAGTCCGAGACAATGTGGTATTGCCATCGGCAGCACGAGAAGCCGCCCAAGTCCCTGATGCGCGTGGGGCACGTCGTGGTCGAGGTACGGGACCGGATGAAGTACCTCGGTCTCGTCCTCAATAGCCACTGGAAGTTCGACGAACATTTTCTCGCGCTGGAACCACACCTGGAAGATATGGCGGGTGCTCTGTGTCGTCAGCTACCCAACCTGGGAGGGCCAGATGGGATGGTGCGCCGCCTCTACACGGGAGTCGTTCGCTTCGTGGCACTTTACGGGGCTCCGATCCGGGCGAACGATCTGGTCGCCAGTCCGCGCAGTCTGGCGATTCTCCGTCGAGTCCCTCGCAGGATAGCGATCAGGGTCGTGCGCGATTACCGCACGATATCCCACGCGACGGCGATGGTCCTGGCGGGTGTTCCGCCGTTCGAACTGCAAGCGGTGTGGGAGGCCCGTATCTATGGTCTCCCACACCCTGGCGGCGGCGGTGGTCATGAAAAGGCCCCGTTTCGTTTAGGCGAATGGTTCGACAGACCTTGATGACCGTATGGCGAGCTTGGCTGAGGAAGCCGAGCAGCCGACGGCACCTAGCGATCGAGAATGTGCTCCCTGTGCTTGATGCATGGGGGCGCAGCGGCAGCCGTCACACTTTCCGACTGACACATGTGTTAACCGGGCACGGGTGCTTCGGAGCGTACCTGTGTCGTATTGGGCGGGAACTTATGACGCGGTGTCATCACTGCGGGGAAGGACGGGACACGTTGCAGCACACGTTGGAGGAATGTCCGGCGTGGGCTCGCGTGCGCCGGGTACTTTGTCGCGTAGTGGGTCTGGACTTTTCACTCTCCGTCGTCGTGGAGCGGATGACGTAGTGCTTAGGTGCGTGGCGTGCCGTGGCCTCCTTCTGCAAGCCGGTTATGTTGCAGAAGGAGGCCGCGGAGACATCCAGCGAGCCTAGCGCGTGCTCCTCGCGCGTAGGGCTGCGGAGGCAGCAAGCGCGGCGCCAGGGGGTGGCGCGCGCACTGCCGCATGTGTTAACGCGTTAGACCTCCGCCTTCGCCAACGACCATGTACCTACGGCCGGATCGAGCGTCTCTCTCTCCCGTTGTAACCTAGGTCAGGGTGACAACGGGCTGGCGTGTGAGGCACCGCCAGTTCGAGAGACCGAGGTCCGGGCGCGCGGCGTCGCGTGATGGTCTCGCGGCGTCCGCAGGGTATGCGTGCGTTGCGGTGCGGTGGTATGCGTGTTTTGTGTGCGTGTGTTCGCGCGCGCGCGCGCGTGTGTGTGTGCGTGTGTTCCTGTAATCGCCCCGTCTCGCTCGCATGGACATGATCGTTTCGGGTTAGGTTTCCCGTCGCGCCGGGAAGGAACTGCTGTTGCGTCGCGGGGGCGTCCTGGCAGCTGCGTCGCCGCGAAGTCCAGGATGCACCGAAATGCGGAAGTCTGGCCATCGTGGGGGCTTTAGTGGGTAGAAATCCCACATAACCCCGCCCCCTGCCCTGATGGTGACGGGTATATTTCGATGATTTCCCCCACGTGACAAAATAAATAAAAAAAAGGTAAGGTTATGTCATATCCGCCTTTTGTTCTACACGCTGGTATTTGGTGGCTCTCCGCGCTCTACTGAGCTCTAGTACGTTCTGCTTCGCTCTGAGGATTCCAGCAATAGTGGTCACGGCACGTTCGGTTAAGCTAGGGTACGTTTGATTATATTACGTTTGGATAGGGAAGGAGAGGTTAGCTTTGACTTTTGAGCTATAAACTTCTATTCGGTGGATTTCGGCGCTCTGCGTTTCAGTACTATATTCTGCTGGACTCAGGAGAGGACAGCAATAGTGGTCCTGGCACGAAATGTTCATTTTTGCTACGTTTGGTTAGGCTACGTTTGTCTGAGATAGGTCTGCATAGCTTTGACTTTCGTGGCGTAGACTGATATTCTATGTACTTCTGGTCTCTGCTAGGCTGTAATATGAGCTGCTTGGCTCTGTCGAGGCCAGTAATTTTGGTCTCGGCACGTTAGGTGGGTTTGGTTACGTTTGGTTATGTTATGTTCGCTTTGGTTCGTTTTGGATAGAATTGACTTTCTTGGCATTGGCTGTGATTCGGTGGATTTCTGCGCCCTGCCGAGCTCTATTAAACCGTGCTCGGCTATTGGGAAGCCAGCAATAGTTGTCGCTGCACGTTAGGTTGAGTTAGGTTACGTTTGTGTATGTTACGATTAGTTCTCTTATGGTAGGATAACGTCGACTTTTGCGCTGTTCACTGCAATTCGGGGGATTTCTGCGCCCTGCCGAGCTCTATTAAACCGTGCTCGGCTATTGGGAAGCCAGCAATAGTTGTCGCTGCACGTTAGGTTGAGTTAGGTTACGTTTGTGTATGTTACGATTAGTTCTCTTATGGTAGGATAACGTCGACTTTTGCGCTGTTCACTGCAATTCGGTGGATTTCTGCGCCGTACACTGCAATTCGGTGGATTTCTGCGCTCTACATTGCCCTTCTGTACTCTTCTCGTACCTGTGGTGGCCAGCAAAGGTGGTCGTGTCACAATAGGTTGGGTTAGGTTACGTTTGGTTTAGCTAGGTTTGTTTCGGTTAGGAAATGATGGATCGGCTTTTGTGCTATACACTGCTGAACGTTGGACTTCTGCTAGCTACTTCACTCTAGCATGCACTGCTTGGCACTGGGGTGGCCAGAAGTAGTGGTATCGGCCCATTATTTTTAGTTATTCCACGTTAGGTTAGGTGAGGCTCTATCGGGTTAATTTGAGACACATTCGACTTTTCGGCCACACGTTGCTATATGGAGGCTTTCTAAACTCTGCCCTGCTCTAGCATATTCTACTTTCTTCTTTGCAGTCCAGCAATAGTGTTCGCGGCACGTACGGTAAGGTTAGGTTGCGTTTGATTATATTACGATTGGGCATGTTAGGATTGGGTAGCTGCGACTTTTGTTCTGTACACTGCCATTCGTCGTATTCCTACGATCTACATTGCTCTGCTATGCTCTGCTCGAATCTGGGGACGCCAGAAACAGTGGTCCCGGCACGTTAGTTTCATTTATGCTACGTTCGGTTATGCTACGTTTGGGTAAGGTAGGAGAGGATAGTTTAGATTTTGCGCTATGTACTGCTATTCGGTGAACTACTGCTCTATACTGTGCTCTAATATGCTATGCTTTGCTCTGGTGTGGCCAACAATTGTGGTCTCGGCAATTTAGGTTGTGCTGTATTACGTTTTGCTAGGCTACGTTTGGCTATGTTTGGTTGCGGTAGCTTTGACATTTGCGCTATACAGTTCTATTCGATGGCTTTCTACGTTCTACTGCGCTCTGGTATATTCTGCTTCGCACTGGGGAGGCCAGAAATGGTGGTCGCCGCGCGTATGTTTGTGTCAGATTATGTTCGGTTATGGTAGGTTACGCTGGATTAGGTTAATGTAGCTATGACTCCTGTGATGCTCACTGTTACTACATGGAACTATCCCACTCTACTGTGCTTTATCGCATTCTGCTTGTCTCTGGGGACGCCAGGAATAGTGGTCGTGGCACGAACAGTTGAGTCCTGTTACGTTTGGTTATGTTTGGTTTGGTTAGGTTTGGTAAGGATAGCAGGGACTTTTGTGTTATACACGCTATTCGTTCTATATCTGCGTCCCACATGTCTCAGCTGTACTCTGCTTGCATCCCTTGAGGCCAGCAATTGTGATCGTGACACAACAGATTTGGTTAGGCTACGTTCGGTTGGCCGAGGCTTGGTTAAATCTGGTTTGGTTAGCTATGACGTTTGTGCTATACACTGATATTTGGTGGATTTCTGCGCACTACTCTGGTCCAATGTGTCTTGCTTGTCTCTGGGAGGGCCAGAAATTGAGGTCACGGCACGTTATGTTTAGCTAGGTAACGTTTCGTGATGTTAAGTTTGGATGCGTTAAGCTAGGATAGCCTTGACTTTGCGCTGTATACTACTATTCGGTGGATTTCTACGCTCTACATTTCTGTATCATCACCTGCCCTTCTCTTTAGAGGCCAGCAACGGTGATCGAGGCAAGCTGGGGTCAGTTAGGTTACGTTTGACTAGGTTACGTTGGGATAAGTTCGAATAGAGTGGCTTTGACTTTTGTGCTACACACTGCTATTCTCCGGGTTTCTGAACTCTATTGCGATCTAGTATGACATGCTAGGCTCTCGGGAAGCCAGTAATAGTGGTCGTTGCACGTTATGTTGAGTTAGGCTACGTTTGGTTACGTTACGTTGTTTTGGGTGAGGTTCGGGTAGCTTTGACTATTCTGCTGCACACTGCGGCTCAGAGGATTTCTGCGCTCTACTGTCCTCTAATATGTTCTGCTTGGGAGAGTGGTGGCCAGAAATAGATGTCGCGGCCTGTTAGGTAGAGTTATGTTCCGTTAGGTTATGTTAAGGTTGAATAAGTTATGAGAGGATAGCTTTGGCTTTTGTGCTCTACACTGCCATTAGGTGGATTTCTGCGCTCTACACTGCTCGAGTATGTTCTGCTGGGCCCTTGAAGACCAGCAATTGTTCTCGCGGCACGTCACGTTGAGACAGATCGCGTTCGGTTAAGTTAGGTTAGGTTATCTTTGGTTAGGATAGCTTTGACTTTGCTCTCAACTCTGATTATCTATGGACTTCTGCGCTCTATTGCGCTCTATCATGACCTGCTTGTCCCTGACGACACAAATAATAGTGGCCGCGGCACGTTTTGATGAGCTACTTTAGCTTAGGCTAGGTTAGGTTAGGCTATGTTTGGCTTGGTTATGTTTGACTTTTGTGATATAGACTGCATTGCGGTGGATTTCGGCGATCTACATTGCTCTTGCATGCTCTGCATGGCATTTACGAGTGCAGCAATAGTGATCGTGGCACGATGTGTTCTGTCATGTCACGTTGGGTTTGTTTAGGTTAGGTTAGGCTTGGATAGGATGGCCATGACATTTGCCCTAGCACTGCCGTCCGGGGGATTTCTGCGCTCTACTGTGCTCTGATGTGCTCTGCTCGGCTCTGGGAAGGCCAGCAATTGTTGTCTCAGCACGTTGGGTTTAGTTAGTCTACGTTTGGTTAGAAATAGTCTAGGACTGGTTGCGTTAGAGTATCCTCGTCTTTTGTGCAATATGCTGTCACTTGTTGGCTTTCTGCTCTCCACTGCGCTGTAGTACTATCTGCTTCGCTCTCGCTAGGCCAGAGATAGTGATCTCCGCAGGTTAGGCTGTGTTCGTTTATGTTTGGCTATGCTGCGTTTGGTTAGGTTATGCTAGCTTGGGAAAGATTCGGACAGCTTTAAATTGTTCTGCTGTAAACTGCAATTGTATGGATTTCTGCGCCCTACTCCCATGTAGCATGTTCTGCTTGGCTCTCGTGAGGCCAGCAACCGTTGTCGTGGAAACCAGATTGAGGTGTGTCGCATTTGGTTAAGTTTGGTTCAGTTATGTTTGGTTTGGATAGGTTTGACATTCGTGCAATACACTACTATAAGGTGGATGTCTGCGCTATTCATTTCTCTTCTATCATCTGCTCGTTCCTCGGGGGCCACCATTGGTGGTCGTGGCATGTTGGATTCAGTTAGGTAACGTTCGGCAAGTCTATGTTGGGTTAAGTTTGAACAGGATAGCTTTGACTTTCGTGCTATAAACTGCTATTCAGTGGATTTCTGCACTGCACACTGCTCAACTATACACTGCTCTTTCATGGGGCGGCCAGTTATAGTCGTCTCAGTACGTTAGCTTCAGTTATGCTACGCTCAGTTAGGTTACGATAGCTTGGATTAAGCTTGGATAGCTTTGACTTCGAGGTGTAAGCTGCTGTTACGAGGATTTTTGCTCTCTGCTGGTTTCTACTATATTCTGTTTGGTCCTGGGGCATCCAGTAATCTTGGCCGCGGGACGTTATGTTGGGTTAGGTTTCGTTTGGTTAGGATCCGTTAGCTTTTGTTTGGCTTGGATAGGTTTGAATTTTCTGCTATTCACTGCGATTCTATTTATTTCTGTGCCACATTCTCCCCTGATACACTCTGCTTGATTGCGGGGATGTCAGCAATACTGGTCTGGGCACGTTAGGCTGAGTTAGGTTACTTTCGGCTGGGTTAGGTTCCTTTGGGTTAGATTATGATATCTTTGACTTTTAGGCTGGACACTGCAATGTGGTAGATTTGTGCGCCCCACAGAGCACTAGTACGCTTTCCGTTGCTCTGTGGAAGCCAGTAATTGTTGTCTCGCCTCGTTGGGTTCAGATAGGCTACGTTAGGTTATGTTACGCTACCCTTTGTTAAGATTGGTTCCTTCGAATTTTCTGCTTTAAGCCGCGATTTGATGGATTTCTGCGCTCTACACTCTTCTAATTTGCTCTGCTTGGCTGTGCGGATGCCAGAAATAGGGGCTGCGATCCTTTGTTAAGATTGGTTCCTTCGAATTTTCTGCTTTAAGCCGCGATTTGATGGATTTCTGCGCACTACACTCTTCTAATTTGCTCTGCTTGGCTGTGCGGATGCCAGAAATAGGGGCTGCGGTACGTTGGGTTGATTTAGGTTACGTTTGGTATAGTTATGTTAGCCTGGCTTAGGTTTGGATCGCTCTGAATTTTCAGCTTTAACCTGTTATGCTATGGACTCCTGAGCCCTACCCTCCTCTAATATGTTCCGATGAGCTCTGTGAAGGCGGACAATAATGGTCGTGGCGCATTAGGTTGAGTTAGGTTATGTTTGCTTATTTCATGTTAGGTTAGGTTAGGTCATGTTTGATCAGGGTATCTTTGACTATTGTCATATAGACTGCAATGAGGTTGATTTTTGCGCTCTACGTCGTTCTAGTGTGCACTGCTTGACACTTAGGAGGCCAGCTATAGTGGTCTGCGCACGTTAGTTTGAGCTACGTTATCTTTGGTTAGGG
>NW_016991610.1:0-461 GCF_001483705.2 Eufriesea mexicana | reverse complement strand
TAGCGGTCTCGTCACGTTAGGTTGAGTTAGACTACGTTCCGTTGGGATCTATTAGCTTGGGTCTGGTTAAGATATCTTCCACTTTCGTCGTATATATTGTTTTTCGGCGGCCTTCTGCGATATGCTGTGCTCTAGTATGATCTGCTTAGCTCTGGGGAGGACAGAAATAGTGGCACAGGCGCATTAGGTGACGCTGTGTCAACTTTGGTAAGGTCAGGTTATGTTACGTTTGGTTAGGGTGGCATTGTCTTTCGAGTTATACACTGCTATTCGGTGGATTTCTGGGCTCTACTGTGCCCTAGTGTGACCAACTTGGCTCTGGGGAGGGCTACAATAGCAGTTTCGGTACGTTATTTTGAGTTATGTTACGTTTCGCTGTGCTGCGGCAGGTTAGGCTTGGGGCGGATAGCTATGACTTTAGTGCTATAGTCTGCTATTAAGTGGTTCTCTGCTCCATACAG
>NW_016991609.1:0-569 GCF_001483705.2 Eufriesea mexicana | reverse complement strand
TTGCGCTTGGTTAGTTTATGTTTGGTTTAGATCGGTAGGGGTAGCAACGACATACGTGCTGTACACTGTTTTTCGGTGGATTTCTGCGCTCGACTGCTCTCGACTATATTCTGCTGTCCGCGGGGTGGCCACCAATAGTGGCCGCTTCACGTTATGTGCAGGTAGGCTTCATTCGGATAGGTTACGTTAGCTAGCGTTTGGTCTGTATAGCCTTTACTTTTGTCCTATAAACTGCTATCCGGCGGATTTCTGCGCTCTAGTGTGCTCTAGTATGTTCTGCTTGTCTCCTGGGTGGCCAGAGATAGTGTTCTCGGCGTGTTGGGTTGTGATATGTTACGTTTGGTTTGATCCGGTTTGGTTAAGTTTGGTCAGGATAGCCTCGACTTTGCCGCTGTACACTGTTATTCTGTGGATTTCTGGGTCTTCCTGTGCTCTGCTACATCCTGCTTGGCTCGCGGGTGGCCAGGAGCTGTGGCCGCGGCGCGTTATAATGAGCTATGATACCTTTTGTTGGGTTAGGTTAGGTCAAGTTTGGTAACTATATCTGCGGCTTTTTCGCTATACACTGC
>NW_016991608.1:0-552 GCF_001483705.2 Eufriesea mexicana | reverse complement strand
GGCACGTTATGTTTTGTTATGCCATGTTTGGTTAGGTTAGTTTGTCTCAGTGTAGGTAAGGATGTCCTCGTCTTTTGTGCTATACACTGCTGTTTGGCGGACTTCTGCGCTCTACATTGCTCTACTATACTACTGCTCGTATCTGGGGAGGCGAGCAATACCGGCAGCGGCACCTTAGGTTGTGTTTGGTCACGTTCGGTTAGGTTAGTTTAGGCTAAGTTTGGTCAAGGTAGCTTTGACTTTCGTGCTATACACTGTTATTTGGTGGACGTCTGGCTTCGAGTGTGTTCTGGTATGTTCTGCTTGGCTCTGGGGAGGGCAGCAATATCGGTCTCGTCTCTTTAGTGTGAGTTAGGCTATGTTTGGTTATATTGGGTTGGTATGGTTTTGGTTTGAGTAGCTTTGACTTCTCCGATATACACTGCAATTATACGGACCTCTGCGTTCTACTCTCCACCAATGTGTTCCGCGTGGCTCACTGCAGGCCATCAATAGCGGTCGCGGCACATTGGGATGAATTAGGTTACGATCCGTTATGTAACGTTTGGATAG
>NW_016991607.1:0-279 GCF_001483705.2 Eufriesea mexicana | reverse complement strand
TACAGCACACAACACGAAGATAACCTAACCAAACCTGGCCAAACCTTAATGAACCAAACGTAACATTACTCAACCTAACCACCCGGGAGCACTATTTCTGGCGCCCACAGAGAAGAGAAGAGTGTGATAGCGCACAGAAGAGCGCAGAAGTCAATAGAATAGCAGTGTTTAGCACAAAAGGCGTAGCTATCGTAAACCAACACAACGTTACCTACCCTGGCCAAACGTAATATAGCTTAACCTAACGCGTTGCGTCCACAATTGCTGCCCTCATGATAG
>NW_016991606.1:0-299 GCF_001483705.2 Eufriesea mexicana | reverse complement strand
TCTGTTCGGCTTTGGGGAGTCCTGTAGTAATGGTCTCGGCACGTTAGGTTCAGAGAGGTTACGTTCGGTTATGTCATATTTGTTTGTGTCAAGTACGGGTAGCTTTGCCGTTTCTGCTATACTCTGCGGTCCTATGGATATCGGAAGTCTCGCCTTCTTTAATATGCTCTGGAGATGGCGAGGTGAGGCCAGCAGCAGTGGACCCGGCGCGTTAAGTACAGTTAGTCTACATCTGATTAGGTTACGTGATGTTAGGTTATGGTATCTTTGACTTTTGCTCTATACGCGGCTATTTGGTG
>NW_016991605.1:0-1128 GCF_001483705.2 Eufriesea mexicana | reverse complement strand
CTCTACCGTGCTCTAATATGCTCGACTCGGCTCTGTGGGGGCCAGGAATAGTGGTATCGGCGCATTACGTTGGAATAGGATACTTTTGGTTGGGTTAGGTTAGGTCCGGTTAGGTTAAGATACCTCTGACATTGTGCTGTCCACAGTAACGCCACGGACTCCTGTAGTCCACTGGGCTCTAGCATATTCTGCTTGTCTCTCTAGAGGTCAGAAATTGTGGTCTGGGCACGTTAGGTTGTGTTAGGTTACGTATGGTCTTGTTACGTTTGTTTGGGTTAGGTTTGGATAGCACGGACAGTCTTTGCATAGACTGTTATTCGGCGGATTTCTCCGCTCTGCCGTCCTCTAAAATACTCTGCTCGGCATTGGGGAGGCCGGCAATAGTGATCTCGCATCGTTAGGTTTATATATTCTACGTTTGGCTATGTCAGGTTAGGTAAGGTAAGCTTAGGATATATTTGACATTTGTGCAATTCGCTGCACTTTGGAGGCTTTCTGCGCTCTCCTGTGCTCTAGTATATTCGTCTTGGCTGTGGGGAATCGAGCAATAGTGTTTCCGACGCGTTACGTTAAGTTAGGATGTGTTTGGTTATATTACATTTGGACAGGTCAGGATAGGATACCTGTGCCTTTTGTGTTATCCACTGCCATTCGGAGAATCTCTACGATCCATACTGATCTACTATACTCTTCTCGACTGTGGGGAGGTCAGTGATTGTCTTCCCGGCACACTAGTTTTGTTTATGCTAAGCATGGCTTTACGCTTGGCTAGGGTAGGAGGTGGTAGCATGGACTTTTGTGCTATATAATGCTGTTCGGTGAACATCTGCGCTGTACTGTGGTCTAATATCCTCTGCTTTGTTCTGGGGAGGCCAGCAATAGTAGTCCCGGCGCGTTAGGTTGAGTTTGGTTACGTTTGGTTAGGGTATGCGTATTTGGGCTAAGCTTGGATAGTTTAGACTTTCGTGGTATACACTGTTATACCCTGGCCTTCTGCGCTCTGCTGTGCTCCACACTATTCTGCATTGTCCCGGGGCGTCCAGCAATAGCGGCAGCGGCTCTTTCTATTGAGTTAGGCTTCGTTTGGTTAGGTGATACTTGCGTGGGTTAGGTTCGGATGTCTTTGAC
>NW_016991604.1:0-940 GCF_001483705.2 Eufriesea mexicana | reverse complement strand
TATATTTCGATTATGATAGCCATGTCCTTCGCCTATACACTGTGTTTCTATGGACTTCTGAACCCTACTCTCCCCTAATCTGTGCTGAGTGGTCAGCAGTAGTGGTCACGGCACGTGACTTTGGGTTATGTTACGTTTGGTTGAGTTACGCTTGCTTGGGTCAGGTGTGGACAGCATTGGCTTTTCGCTACACACTGCTATTCTATGGACTTCTGCGCTCTAAAGTGCTCTATCTTACTGTGCTTTTCTCTGGTGACGCCGGGAATAGTGGTCGCGGCACCTTAGGTTGAGTTATGTTACGTTTGGTTAGGTTGGGTTTGGCTATACAATATCGCCGGCTTTTGTGCTATACTCAGATATCCTGTGAATTTCTGTGCTCTAATATTTTCTGCGTGAACCTGGGGAGGCCAGAAGTAGTGGTCTCTGCAAGTTAGGTTAGTTACGCTACGTACGGTTACGTTAAGATAGGACAGGTTATGTTAGGATATATTTGACTTTTGTGCTATACACAGTAGTGCTGTAGAAAACAGTACACTACTGTGCTCTATTATTCTCCGCTTCCCTCTGGGGACTACAGCAATAATGATCTCGGCACGTTAGATTCTGTCATGGTACGTTCGGGTATGTTTCGCTTTGTTAGGTTAGGACAGGATAGCTAAGACTTTGGGGCATGTACTGCTATTCGGATTATTCCTGCTCTCTACGTTGCTCCACTATACTCCGCTTGAATCTCGGGAGGCCATCGTGACGCGTTATGTTGAGGTAGGTTACGTTAGGTTAGGCTAGGTTGGGAAGGGTTGGCCAGGATTTCTTTGACTTTTGTGATATACACTGCTATTCCGTTAACTTCTAAGACATACTGTGCTCGACTACATTGTGCTTGGCTCTGGGAAGGCCAGGAGCAAAGGTCACGGTACGCGTCGCAAAGCTATGCTACGTT
>NW_016991603.1:0-248 GCF_001483705.2 Eufriesea mexicana | reverse complement strand
TTCAATTTTATTGACATTTTCGAATGATATCGTTTTGAGCAAACTTTCTTGCATAAATAAGGTGGAAAGCTTCTATTCGCGAGCTATGGCTATTGCTATGCTATATATTCTGGCTGGAAAATCAAATTTTATTAACATTTTCTTCTAATATCTCGGTGAGCTAACTTTCTTGCCTAAATAAGGAGGAAAGTAACTATTGGCGTCCTATAGCCAATGCAATGCTACAGAATCTGGCTGGAAAATCCAAT
>NW_016991602.1:0-557 GCF_001483705.2 Eufriesea mexicana | reverse complement strand
AACAAGATATTAGTCGAAAATGTCGATAGAATTGATCTTTTCTGACAGATTCTGTTGCAATGCTATGGCCATAGCAAACCAACAGGATCTTTCCTTCTGATTAATGCAGAAAAGCTTGTTCACTACGACAGTAGTCGAAAATATCATTGGAATTGAACTTTTCACTCAGATTCTATTGCAATGCCACGGCTATAGCAAGTCAATAGAATACTTCTTCCTTATTTATGCCGAAAAGTTTGCTCATTTGCTCACCGCAATATTAGTCGAAAATGTCAATGGAATTGGACTTTTCAGGCAGACTCTATTGCAATGCAATACCTATAGCAAACCAATGGAATCTTCACCCCTTATTTGTGAAGAAAAGTTTCATCATCAAGATGTTGGTCGAAAATGTCAATAAAATTGTACTTCTCAGCCACTTTCTATTGCAATGCCACGGCTTCAGCAACCCAATGGAATCTTACCACGTTATTTGTGCCGAAAAGCCTGCTCACCTCACTATTTGCCGGAAATGTTAATAGAATTGAACTTTTCAGTCAGATTCTATTGCAATGCAA
>NW_016991601.1:0-315 GCF_001483705.2 Eufriesea mexicana | reverse complement strand
CCTCCCCAGAGCCAAGCGAAACACGTTAGTGGAGATTAGAACGCAGAAATTCATAGAATCGCAATGTACATCAGAAAAGTCAAAGCTACCCAAACCTAACCAATCAAACAGGGCATAAAAAAGCATAGCCTGACTCAACCTAACGTGACGAGATAGCCATTGTTGCACTCCTCAGAGCCAAGCAGGACACACTAGAGCATAGTAGATTGCAAAAATCCTCCGGATAGCAGTGTACAGCACAAAAGTTAAAGTTACCCTTCTCAAACTTAGCCTGACCCAACATAACCGAACGTAACCTGACTCAATGTAACGTGC
>NW_016991600.1:0-514 GCF_001483705.2 Eufriesea mexicana | reverse complement strand
GACTCGGCACGATAGTTTTAGTTTCGTTACGTTTGATTATGTTACGGTTGATTAGGTAGGGAGAGGATAGCGTTGACTTTTGTGCAATAATCTGCTATTAGGTAGATATCTGCTTCCTACTGTGCTTTAACGACTTCATCCTGGCTCTCGGAAGGCCAGCAATAGTGGTCTCGGTGCGATATGTACGGTCATGTTACGCTCGGTTAGATTGGGTTTGGCAATGTTTGGTAAGGATAGCTCTAACTTCTGCGCTTTACGCTGCCTTCTGTGGATTACTGAGCTCCACTGCGCTCAAGTTTGTCCTGATTGGATCGGGGGAGGGCAGAGATAGCGGTCGCGGCACGTCAAGGTAAGTTATGGTACGGTCAGTTATGTTACGATTCCCTAGGTTAGGAGAGGTTAGCCATGGCCTTAGTGTTATAGTCTGCTGTTAGGTGGATTTCTGCGCCCTACAGTGCTCTATCATTTTCGGCATGACTCTGGCAAGGACAGTAATAGTGGTCTGAGAACTTTA
>NW_016991599.1:0-578 GCF_001483705.2 Eufriesea mexicana | reverse complement strand
ATTGATCTATTCTCTGGAAATTAGATGGCTGTACTTGCCATTGGATTGAACGCGTTAGGCGATAAATTCACCATGCTATAACAGGTTATAGATTTTGAATGGACCTATTCTCCGGCAAGTGGATGGCTGTTATTGCCATTGGATTGAAGGCGTTGGGCGATCTATTCACCATGCTATAACAGGTTATAGATTTTGAATAGACCTATTCACAGGCAAGTAGATGGCTGTTATTGCCATTGGATTGAAGGCGTTAGGCGATCTGTTCACCAAGCTATAACAGGTTATAGACTTTGAATAGACCTATTCTCTTTGGCTGTACTTGCCATTTGTTTGAAGGCGTTGGGCGATCTATTCACCATTCTATAACAGGTTATATATTTTGAATTGACCTATTCTCTGGAAATTAGATGGCTGTACTTGCCAATGGATGGAAGGCGTTAGGCGATCTATTCACCAAGGTATTACATGTTATAGATTATGAATAGACCTATTCTCTGGCAAGTAGATTGCTGTAAAAGCCATTGGATTGAAGGCGTTAGGCGATCTATTCACCAAGCTATAACAGGTTATAGATTTTG
>NW_016991598.1:0-837 GCF_001483705.2 Eufriesea mexicana | reverse complement strand
ATAATCTGTTATAGCTTGGCGAAAATGTTGTCTAACGCCTTCAACCAATGGCAAATACAGCCGCCTACTTGCCAGAGAATAAGTCTATTCAAAATCTACAACCTGCCGTAGCTTGGTGAATTGATCGCCTAACGCCTTCAATCCAACGACAAGTACAGCCATCTACTTGCCAGATGATATATCTATTCAAAATCTATATTCTGTTATAGCATGGTGAATAGATCGCCGAACGCCTTCAATCCAATGGCAAGTACAACCATCTACATGCCAGAGAATAGGTCTATTCAAAATCTATAATCTGTTATAGCTTGGTTAATAGGTCGCCTAACGTCTGCAACCAATGGCAAGTACAGCCATCTACTTGCCAGAGAATAGGTGTATTCAAAATCTATACCCTGATCTTGCTTGGTGAGCAGATCGCCTAACGCATTCAATCCAATGGCAAGTACAACCATCTACATGCCAGAGAATAGGTCTATTCAAAATCTATAGCCTGTTGTAGCATGGTGAATAGATCGCCGAACGCCTTCAATACAATGGCAAGTAAAGCCATTAACTTGCCAGAGAATAAGTCTACTCAAAGCCTATAAGCTGCCATAGCTTGGTGATTAGATCGCCTATCGCCTGCAATCCAATTGTTAGTACAGCCATCTGCTTGCCGGAGAATAGGTATATTCAAAATTTATAAACTGCTTTAGCTCGGCGATTAGATCGCCTATCGCATTCAATCCAAAGGCAAGTACAGCCATCTACTTGCCTTAGATTAAATCTATCCAAAATCTATAAGCTGTCGCAGCTTGGCGATTAGATCGCCTTCCGCCTTCAATCCAATGGTAA
>NW_016991597.1:0-612 GCF_001483705.2 Eufriesea mexicana | reverse complement strand
CGTTAGGCTATGACTGCTTAGATAAGGATACGGTTGATATTTGTGCTGCACACTGCAGTGGTGTTGATTTCTGCGCTATTCTGTACTCTGGTATATTCAGCTTGGCTCTGGGGAGGCCGGTAATAGTTGTCTCGTCACGATAGTTTGAGTTAAGGCATTAAATTATGTTGCGTTTGGATAAGCTAGGATAGGGGAACTATGACTTTTGCGATATACACTGCTATTCGGTGGACCTCTGCGCTCCTCGTTGCTCTACAACACTCTATCCGGCTCTGGGGAGGCCAGCAATGGCTACCGTGACACAATTGGTTGGGTTAGGTATCGTTCGGTTATGTTAGGTTAGGTTAGGTTCGGTAAGGATGGCTTTGACTTTTGCGCTATATACGGCTATTCGGTGAAGTTCTGCGCTCTACCGTGATCTAATATGTTCTGCTTGTCCCCGGGGAGGCCAGAAATAGAGGTATCTGGTCGTTAGGTTTAGGTATACTACGTTTGGATATGTTAGCTTAGGTCTGGTTAGGTTATTGTATCTTTGACTATTGTGCAATGCACTGCTATTCGGTGAATATCTGCGCCCTACTGTGCTCTACCATAATCTGCTCGACTCTGGGG
>NW_016991596.1:0-529 GCF_001483705.2 Eufriesea mexicana | reverse complement strand
CAGAGATTTGTAGAGCAATGTAGGACGCAGAAATACACCGAATAGTAGTATATAGCGCAAAAGAAGCAGCTATCATCTCCTAACTTAACCAAACGTAAACTAATCTATCGCAACTTAACTCAACCTACCTTGACGATACCACTATTGCTGGACTCCACAGCGCCAATTGGAATAGTATTGCAGAGTAGATTGCGGGAGTCCGCCGAATAGCAGCGTACAGCACAAAAGTCAGAGCAATCATATCCAAACCAAACCAGACGTAACATAAGCGGACGTATCGTAACCGAACCTGACGTGCCACGACCGCAGTTGCTGGCCTCACGGGAGCTAAGCAGATTATACCAGAGCAACATAGGACAATGTAATTTTCCGAATAGCAGTGTATGGCTCAAGAGTCAAAGCCATCCTAACTATACGTATCCAAACCTGACCTGGCCAAACGTAACATAACATAACCTAAAGCGCGGTGAGCACTATTCCTGGCGTCCGCAGAGACAAGCAGGCAGCCATAGCGCAAAGATGAGTGCTG
>NW_016991595.1:0-694 GCF_001483705.2 Eufriesea mexicana | reverse complement strand
TAAAAATTTATGAATTAATTACTGAAACTCAGTATTTGATCATTTTCCACTGCCAAATTAATTCATTAGGATAGTAACCGATTCAAATTCAAGCGACTTCAATCAGGACCATCTATGATTTTGGCCCAGATGATTAGATAAGTAATAGGAACACAGAATGTGCAAGGAGGTCGTATGAACTTTTATAAATGCATCGTAAAGCTGGAACTATTGGCAACATCTTTATGTAAAATTCGATAACAATTTGTTGCTAATTAGCTCGCTATTAATAATTATTTTATAGCGTTCATAATTTCGAAATATTGACCGGGATAATCATTCGAGAAAATATTATATAATGAATAAATCTAGAAATAAAATGTGAACAAAAGTTATATGAGAAGATGGCCAAGGATATTCTCTTCATTACGTGTTCATCTAATTCATATATTAATTGCATAAAAGATAGCAATTAATGAAAAACCAATGGCGTTTTCGACAACAATTCAAACACTCGGTAGATTAATAATTAATAATTAATTAATTAGGGATAAATTTATATCAAAAGTTATATTAGAAAGTTCGCCAAGGCTGTGCTGACTGTTCCTCTTTCAATTTTTATTAGAGAATTAATTAATTATTCAGTTCCTGCGATTAATTTATGAACTTATATAATTGCATCGTAAAGGCGCAGCCTTGGCGAACTTTCTAATAT
>NW_016991594.1:0-337 GCF_001483705.2 Eufriesea mexicana | reverse complement strand
CGCAGTATTGCAATACTACAACCCTGCTCGACTTCAACTCTTAACATCACAACACGATCAAATGACAATTACCTTCGACTTCAACTAATGATTAACATAACCATATATGATCATACTAATGGTCCAGCGCGTTACCCACGAATTCCCAGACTGACCTGTGCTTTGTATATTCGACCCACGTTCTTCCAGTAATCTTCGAGGAGCTACGCGTACATGATGGAATATGCGCGACACTACGCTTATTTTTCAGCAAGCAACTGCACACTCTCGATAATTGCCGCGAGAGTGCATGTAAGGCAAGTCATTCTGTCCCCTTTGGTAGTTCTATTGTTAATAT
>NW_016991593.1:0-620 GCF_001483705.2 Eufriesea mexicana | reverse complement strand
GGACGTACGGACGGACGTGACGCGACAGCCGACGTTACAGACCCGTCGGCGGCCGCTGTGGCGTGTCTCGCTTCGGTGGTTAGGAAGATATATGTACATTGTACATCAAGGCGTCGCGTCTGCGCTGTATTTTATATGGCGTAGACGTGCTAAATGCCGGCCCAGACCAACGGGGCCGGTATGCCTTTTTTTTTTCGCTTAAGAAATTTAATCAAGAGGTGTCAGAAGAAGTGGATCCCCAGGGGACGCGCCCGCGATCCCTGGGGATCCTGGCCATTGGCTTATGACGAAGGCGATACGCTGGTGGCGCTCAGAAAAGGGAAGGCGATACGCTGGTGAGACTCGGAAGAGGGAAGCCGGTGTGTTGCTGGATTCTCCTGAGGTGAAACCGATACGCCGGTGGAACTCCAGGGGATGAAAGCGATACGCCGGTGAAACTCGAGCGGGAGGAGCCGGCGGGTCGCTGGAACTTGGAAGGGTGCCGCGGCGATCGTTTAGTCATCTGAAACGAAGTGAAGTATAATAATTAGTCTGAGGAGCACACCGGGGCGGGACGGCCCGGGGGCCGCCGACAGTGACAATCGGATGGACCCTTTATTGACGACCTGGCAAGTCTTTGG
>NW_016991592.1:0-531 GCF_001483705.2 Eufriesea mexicana | reverse complement strand
CCTTCAAACAATGGCAAATACAGCCATCTACTTGCCGGAGAATAGGTAAATTCAAAATTTATAATCTGTTATAGCATGGTGAATAGGTCGCCTAACGCCTTCAACCAATGTCAAGCACAGCAATCTACTTGCCAGAGAATGGGTCTATTCACAATCTATAACCTGTTATAGCTTGGCGAATAGATCGCACAACGCCTTCAATTAAATGGAAATTACAGCCATCTACTTGCCAGAGAATTGGTCTATGCAAAATCTATAACTTGTTATAGCTTGGTGTATAGATCGCCCAACGCCTTCAATCCAATGGAAAGTACAGCCATATACTTGCCAGAGAATAGGTCTATTCAAAATATATAAGCTGATATAGCTTAGCGATTCGGTCGCCTAACGCAATCAATCTAATGGCAATTACAGCCATCTACTTGCCAGAGGATAAGTCTATTCAAAGTCTTTAATCCGTTATAGCTAGGTGAATAGATCGCCTATCGCCTACAATCCAATGGCAAGTACTGCCATCTACTTGCCAGAGGA
>NW_016991591.1:0-575 GCF_001483705.2 Eufriesea mexicana | reverse complement strand
ACCTGCCCTTACCTGAACTGACCTGACCTGCCGTGACCTTATCTGGCCTGGCCTGGACTGACCTGACCAGACATGACATGACCTAGCCTGACATGACATGACCCGTCATGACCTGACCTGACCTGACCTGACCTCTCCTCATCTCACCTCAGCTGACCTCACCTGACATCACCTGACACCACATGGAATGTCCTAGCCTGCACTGACTTGAACTGACCTTACCTGTTGTGACCTTACCTGTCCTGGCCTGGCCTGTCCTGCTCTGACCTGATCTGACCTAACTTAACCTAACCCGGCATGATCTGGCCTGGAATGACCTGTCCTGGCCTGACCTGACCTGACCGGAGCTGACACGCTATTCCCTGGCATGTCCTGGGCTGGCCAGACCAGACATATCCTGTTCTGACCTGGCCTGTCCAGACCTGCACTAACATGACATGAACTGAATGACCTGACCTGGCCTGACCTGACCTGACACGACTTAACATAACGTAACCTAACTTAAACTAACATAACCTAACATAACCCAAAGAATCGTAACCTAACCTAACCTAACCAACCCAACCAATCGCAAC
>NW_016991590.1:0-479 GCF_001483705.2 Eufriesea mexicana | reverse complement strand
GTGGTGAGCTAATTTTCTTGCATAAATAAGGAGTACAGATGCTTTTTGAGTGCTATAGCCATTGCAATGGCATAGAATGCGGCTGGAAAATACAATTTTGATGACATTTTCGACAAATATCGTGGTGAGCTAACTTCCTTGCTTATGTAAGGCGGAAAGATGCTTTTTGAGTGCTGTTGCCATTGCAATGGTATAGAATGTGGCTGGGAAATACAATTTTGTTGACATTTTCGTCAAATATCGTGGTGAGCCAACTTTATTGTATAAATGCGGAGTAAAGATTCAATTGGCGTGCTCTGGTCGTCGCAATGCTATATAATCTGGCTGGAAAGTTCAATTTTGGTGACATTTTCGACTAATATCCTGGTGAGCTAACTTTCATGCATTAACAAGGAGGAAAGATTCTATTGGCGAGTTGTAGCCATTGGAATGCTTTAGAATGTGACTGCAAAGTTCAAGTTTATTGATATTTTCGACTA
>NW_016991589.1:0-947 GCF_001483705.2 Eufriesea mexicana | reverse complement strand
GCCGAGGCCACTACAGCTGTCCTCCACAGAGTCAAGCAGAACATACTAGAGCAAAGTACACACAGAAACCCACTGAATTGCGATGCACAGCACAAAAGTAAAAGCTATTCCAAACAAGCTCAGCCTAACCAAACCTTACCAAACGCAACCTAACCATCATTCCTCGGCCGCCATTTCTGGCATCCCCAGAGCTAATCAGACGATATTAGGGCACAGTAGAGCGGAGAAATCCACCGAAAAGCAGTATGTAGCCCAAAAGTCAAAGGTACCCTGAACTAACCTAACCAATCGTAAAACCACCAAGTGTAGCCAAGCTGAACCTAACGTGCCGCCACCTCAGAATGCTGGCCTCCACACAGCCAAGCAGATAATATTAGATGAGAGTAGCGCGTTGAAGTCCATGGGATCGCAGTGTGCAACAGAAAAGTCAAAGATATCCAAGCCTAACCGAAACAAACGTACACTAACCTATCGTAGCAAAACACAACGTAGTGTGCCGCAATCGCAACTACTGGCCGCAGCAGGGACTAGCAGATAAGAGTACAGCACAGTGGAGGGCAGGAAACCACCGCATACTGTGAAGAGCACGAGAGTCGTATCGACCCGAACCACGCATAGCGAAACCTAACCTAACAAAACGTAACCTAACACAACCTAACGTACCACTACCACTGTTACTCGCATCCCGGGAGTCTAGCAGTGTATGCTAGAGCAATGTAGAGCGCAGAAATCGACCGGATGCCAGTTTAGAGCACAAAAGTAAAAGCTATCCTATCCTAACTTGCACAAACGTAATATAACCGAACGCAGCCTATCCTAACCTTACGTGCCGATACAGCCACCGATGGCCTCCGCACAGCCAAGCAGAATATACTAAAGCCCATTGGAGTGCGGAAAGCCACATGTAGCAGTGTACAGCACAAAAGATAAAGATACCCTGCCCTAAC
>NW_016991588.1:0-700 GCF_001483705.2 Eufriesea mexicana | reverse complement strand
AAACGTGATCTAACCGAGCGCAGCATAACCCAGCTTAGCGTGCCGAGACCTATATTCCTGGCCCCCAGACAGACAAGCAGATCATACTGGGGCACAGTAGAGGGCAGAAGCTCACTGCATAGCAGCGCATAGCACGAAAGTCGGAGCTACACCATCCTATGCTGACAAAATTTGACTTAACCAAACGTAACCCAACTCAGCCTAACGTGCCGAGACCTCTATTGCCACACTCCTCAGGGCGAAGCGGAACATATTAGAGGGGAGTAGAGCGCAGAAGTACATAGAATCGTAGTGCATAGCGGAATAGTCGATGCTACTCTATCCTCACTGAGCCAAACGTAACGTAACCGAAAGTAGCATACCACAACCTAACGAGCAGAGACCAAACTTGCTTGACTTCGCAGAGCCAAGCAGAATTTATTAGAGCCCAGTAGAGAGCTGTAATCCACCGCAATGCAGTGTGTACCACTAAGGTCGAAGATACCCTAACCTTGCCTGTCCTAACCTAGGCTAACCATACGTAGAATAACTAAACATGACGAGCCGAGGCCTCTATTGCTGGCTTTCCCAGAGCCAACCAGAACGTATTGGAGCACAGTGCAGCACAGAAATCCACCGAATAGCAGTGCATAACACTAAAGTCAGATCCATCCTGACCAAACGTAACATAACCTAACCTAACCAAACGAAGCGTAACACA
>NW_016991587.1:0-563 GCF_001483705.2 Eufriesea mexicana | reverse complement strand
GATACGTTCGGTTTTGATACGATTCCATAGATTAGGAGAGGGTAGCCATGACTTTAGTGCTGTGCACTGCTAATTGGTGGATTTCTGCAACCCACTGCGCTCTAGTATGTCCTGCTTGGCTCTGGGGCGGAGCAACAATAGCAGTCTCGGCACGTAAGGATGTTTCAGGCTATGCTTGGTTATGTTCCGTTGGTTTGGATTATGTTTGGATAACACTGACTCTTACGACATGCACTGCGATTCTGTGTCCTTCTGCGTTTTAGTCTCCTCTAACCCGTTCCGTTTGATTCTGGGGAGGCCAGGAATAGCGGTCACGGCACGTTAGGTTGTGTCATGTTACGTTTGGTTATGTTACGATTGGTTAAGTTTGGAGGGTATAGCTTTGTCTTCAGTGGTGTGTTCTGCTATTAGGTGGTTTCCTTCGCCCCACAATGCTCTGACATTTTCGGCTTGGCTCCGGGAAGACCACCAATATTGACCGTGGCTCGTTACGTTAAGTCAGGTTACCCACGGTTAGGTTGCGTTCAGCTATGCTTGGTTAGGGTAGCTTTAACTTTTGTGCT
>NW_016991586.1:1424-2111 GCF_001483705.2 Eufriesea mexicana | reverse complement strand
TTACGTTTGGTTAGGTTAGGATAGGACAGCTCTGACTTTTGTGTGATCCACTGCTATTCTGTGAATTTCTGCGCTTTACTGCCATCTAATATACTTTGCTTTGATCTGGGAATACCAGGAATGGTGGCCGTGGGTCGTTAGTTTGAATTAGTCAACATTTGGTTAGGTTAGGTTTGTTTGGGTTAGGTTAGGATGTCTATGATTTTCGTGCTATGCACTGGCATTCTATGGTCCTCTGCGCTCTGTGCTCTGCTAAAGTGCTCTGCTTGGCGCTGGGGAGGCCGGCAATAGAGGTCTTTGCAAGTTACGTTTTGTTATTCTACGTCTGGTTAGGTAAGGTTAGCACAGGCTATGCTACGATATCTACGGCTTCTGTGCTATTCACTGCAGTGCGCTGAATTTCTGCGCTCTGCTGTACTCTAGTATATTCTACTTCGCTCTGCCGAGGCCAGCAATGGTGTTCTCGGCACGTTAGGTTGCGTTATGTTACGTTTGATTATGTAAGGATGTGTCAAGCTCGGTCAGTTTATGTGTGACTTTCGTGCAGTACACTGCTTTTCGCAGGATTTCTGCACTCTATTCTGCTCTACTATATTCTGCTTGGCGCTGCGGTGGCCAGAAACTGCCGCGGCACATTATGTTGATTTAGGCTACGTATGAATAATTCATGTCAGGATTTTGTTGGCT
>NW_016991586.1:0-1276 GCF_001483705.2 Eufriesea mexicana | reverse complement strand
CTGTGCTCTAGTGCAAACTACTTGTTCCTGTGCAGGTCGACAATCGCTGTCTCGTCATGTTAGGTTTAGTTACGTTACGTTTGTATATGTTACGTTCGGCTAGGTTAGGATTGGCTACTTAGACTTTTGTGCTTCACACTGTTATTCCTTCGGTTTTTGTGATCTGCTGTGCTCTACTGCACTCTGCTTGGCTCTGGTGAGGCCAGGAGTAGTGGTCGCGGCACGTCATGTTGAGTTTTGCTACATTCGGTTAGGTTACGGTTTGTCGGGTTAGGAGAGGATTTCCACGGCTTCTGCGCTATTCACAGCAGTGCGCTTTATATCTGCGCTCTACTGTGCTCTAGTACATTCTGCCTTTCACTGTCTATGTCAGCAATAGCGACCTCGGCAGGTTAGGTTGGGTTAAGCCACGTTTGGTTACGTTACGTCTGGTGAAGTTAGCACAGGATAGTTTAGACATCTGTGCTATACACTGCTATCCTCCGAAATCTGCGCTCTACTGCGTTCTAATGTCCTCCGATTGGCTCTGTGGCGGCCAGCAATAGTGGTCTCGGCGCGTTAGGCTTAGTTAGGCTACATTTGCATATGAAAACTTTTTCTATGTTCGGATAGAATAGCTCAGACTTTTATGCCATTCACCGCTATTCGGCGAATTTCACCGCTCTACTGCGCTCTAATATGTTCTGCATGGCTCTGTGGTGGCTAGTAATGGTGGCCTCGGCACGTTAGGTTGAGTTATGTTACGTTCCGTTAGGGTAGGTTTTGAATGCTTGGTTAGGATTTCTATGACTTTTGTGCTTTGCACTGCTATTCGGTGGACCTCTGCGCTCTATGTGGCTCTACTGTATTCTGTTTGGCTCTGGGGATGTCAGCAGCAGTGATCGCGGCTTTATGTTCGGTTATGCTACTTTTGGCTTGGCTAGGTTATGCCAGGTTATGATAGGGTATCATCGACTTTTGTGACATACACGGCTTTTCTGTGGACCTCTGTGCTCTACTGGGCTCTTCTATATTCTGCTAGGCTGTGAGGAGGCCGTTTGCAGTGGTCGCTGTACGTTAGTTTATGTTATGTTACGTTTAGTTAGGTTAGGTTACGTCAAGCTTGGTCAGGTTATCTGTGACTTCCGTGCCGTACACTGCTGTTCGGAGGATTTGTGCACTCTGCTCGGCTCTACTATATTCTTCTTGGCCCTGGGGAGGTCAGCAACAGCGACGGCACGTTATTTTGGGTGAGCCTACGTTTGATTAGTTTATGTTATCTTATGTTTGGCTAGGG
>NW_016991585.1:0-337 GCF_001483705.2 Eufriesea mexicana | reverse complement strand
CGCAGTATTGCAATACTACAACCCTGCTCGACTTCAACTCTTAACATCACAACACGATCAAATAACAATTACCTTCGACTTCAACTAATGATTAACATAACCATATATGATCATACTAATGGTCCAACGCGTTACCCACGGATTCCCAGACTGACCTGTGCTTTGTATATTCGACCCACGTTCTTCCAGTAATCTTCGAGGAGCTACGCGTACATGATGGAGTATGCGCGACACTACGCTTATTTTTCAGCAAGCAACTGCACACTCTCGATAGTTGCCGCGAGAGTGCATGTAAGGCAAGTCATTCTGTCCCCTTTGGTAGTTCTATTGTAAATAT
>NW_016991584.1:0-218 GCF_001483705.2 Eufriesea mexicana | reverse complement strand
AAAATGTCTATAAAATTGAATTTTCCATGCAGATACTATTGAATTGCAATGGCTATAGCACGCAAATAGAATCTTTCGTCCATAAGCATCCAAGAGATTTTGCTGACCGCGGTATTAGTCGAAAATGTCAGTAGAATTGAATTTCCAGTCAGATTCTATAGCATTGCAATGGCTATAGCTCGCCAGCAGAATCTTTCCTCCTTACACACGCAAGGATG
>NW_016991583.1:0-1331 GCF_001483705.2 Eufriesea mexicana | reverse complement strand
GGTGGTATCGGCACTATATGTTGAGATAGGTTACGTTCGGTTAGGTTAGGTTAGGCCAAGTTTTGTTAATATAGCTTTGACTTTGGTCCTGTACACTGCTATGCGGCGGATGTCTGTCCTCCACTCTGCTCTGATCGGCTCTGCTCGGCACTGGGGAGGCCAGGAATAGTGGTCTCGGCACGTAAGCTTGAGGTATGCTACGTTGGGTTGGGTTATGTTAGTTCGGGTTATGTCTGGATAGCTTTGACTTTCGTGTTATACACTGCTATTCGGTGGATTTTTGAGTTCTACTGTGCTCTGCTATAACCTACTCGACTCTGCGGAGGCCAGCAATCGTGGTCGTGGCGCGATTTGTTTAGTTACGTTACGCTTGAATATGTTACGTTTGGATATCTTAGGTTTGAATCGCATTGACTTTCGTGCTACGCACTGGTATCTGGTGGATTCTTGCGCTCTACATTGCTCCACTGTACACTGCTGACCTATGTGGTGGACTGTAATAGATGTCTCGTCACGTTAGATTGAGTTAGGCTACGTTTCGTTAGGCTTCGTTAGCCTGGCTTAGGTGTGGGTAGCTCTGACTTACGTGGTGTACACAGCATTCGGTGGATTTCTGCGCTCTACTTTGTTCGACCATGCTCTTCTTGGCTGTGTGGAGGCCAGAATTATTGCCTCGGCACATTAGTCTTAGACATGTTGCGCTTGATTATATTACGATTGGTTGGGTTAGAATAGCGTATCCTTGACTTTTGTGCTATAAACTGATATTCGGTGGATTCCTGCACTCCACTATGCTCTCATATGTTCTGCCTTGCTCTGTGGAGGTCTGAAACAGTGGCATAGGCGCGTTAGGTTCAGTTAGGTTATGTTAGGTTTGGTTCTGTTAGCATGTGCTATGCTTGGATATCTTTGACATTTCTGCCACACACTGCTATTCTATTTACCCATACTCAGCACTCTCCTCCTGTATGATCTGCTTGGGGGCGGGCAGGCGAGCAGTAGTGGCCTTGGCTCGTTAGGTTGTGTTAGGTTACGTTATGTTATGTTACGTTTGGTTGTGTTATGCTACGTTTGGTTAGGATAGGAAATGATATCTTCGACTTTTGTGATGTACACTGCTATTAGGAGATTTCTGCGCTCTACTTTTCTATAATGTGTTCTGCTTGTCCCTTAGGAGGCCAGCAATAGATGTTTCGGCACGTTGCACTTAGTAATTCTAAGTTTGGTTAGGTTAGGTTGGGTAGGGTTAGGTTATGATTTCTTTGACTTTTTTTGCTATACGCTGCTATGTGAAGGCTTTCTGCGCTCTTCTGTGCTCCAGAATATTCTGC
>NW_016991582.1:0-590 GCF_001483705.2 Eufriesea mexicana | reverse complement strand
ATAGCACGCCAAAAGAATGTTTCCACCTTATTTATGCATGAAAGACAGCTCACAATGATATTAATCCATATGTCAATAAAATTGAATTTTCCAGCCAGATTCTACAGCATTATAATGGCTACAGCACGCCGATAGCTTCTTCCCTCCTTCTTTATGCAAGAAAGCTAGGTCAACACGATATCAGTCGAAAATGTCAATAAAATTGAATTTTCCTGCCAGGTATCAGAGCATTGCAATGACTGTAGCACGCCAATAGGTTTAGCACGCCAATAGGATGTTTCCTCCTTATTGACGCAAGAAAGCTAGCTCACCACGATGTTAGTCGAAAATATGAATAAAATTGTATTTTGCAGACAGATTCTGCAGCATACCAATGGCTATAGCCCGCCAATATTATCTTCCCTGCTTATTTATGCGAAAAAGCTTGCTCACCACGATGTTAGTCTAAAATGTCATTCAAATTGAAGTTTGCACGCAGATTCTTTGGCACTGCAATAGCAATGGGAGGTGAATAGAGTCTTTCCTCGTTAGTTACGCAAGGAAGATAGCTCACCACGATAATAGTCCAAATGTCAATAAAATTGAATTTT
>NW_016991581.1:0-764 GCF_001483705.2 Eufriesea mexicana | reverse complement strand
ATGGATGTATGAACGGATATATGTATGGATGTATGGATGCGTGCATGGAAGGGCGTATGTATGAATGCATGTATGGGTGGATGTATGGAGGCATGTATGGGTGGATGTATGGAGGCATGTACGGACGTATGTATGGAGACATCTATGGATGTATGTATGGATGTGTGTATGGATGTATGTATGGATGTATGGATGGATCTATATATGGATGTATGTGGGTGCATGTATGGATGTGTGGATGTACGTATGGATGTATGTATGGATGGATGGTTGTATGGTTGGGCGGGTTTGTCAATGCTGGTGTACGAATGTTTGGATGTACGGATGTATGGACGTATCAATGTATGTATCTATGGATGTATGGATGGATAGATGTATGGAACGATGGATGTATGGATGGGTGCTTGTATGAATGGATGGATGTATGGTTCGAAGGATGTATGGAAAGGTGGATGCATGTATGGATGGATGTGTGGAATGATGGATGTATGCATGGATGTATGTATCGTTGTATATATGGATGTATGCATGGATGTATGTAAGGATGATCGTATGGGTGTATGTATGGATGTATGTATTGATGTATGTATGCATGTATGGATGGAAGGATGTATGCATCGATCGATGTATGGATGGTTGGATGTATGGGTGGATGGAAGTATGGAAGGATGGATGTATGGACAGATGGATGTATGGATGGTTGGCTGTATCGACAGGTGGATATATGGACGGATAGAGGTATGGATGGACGGATCTACTGATGT
>NW_016991580.1:0-649 GCF_001483705.2 Eufriesea mexicana | reverse complement strand
TGGCTTAAACCGTTATTCGATGGATTTCTGCGCTGGGATGTGCTCTATTATACTCTGCACGGTGCTGGGAAGGCCAGCAGCAGTGGCCGCTGCAGGTTAGGTTGAGTTAGGTTACGTTTGTGTATGTTACGTTTGAATAGATTAGGAGAGGATCGCTTCGACATTTGCGCTATGCTCTGATATTCATTGGTTTTTGGCGATCCACTGTGATCTGATATATCTAGCTTGGAACTGGGAGGGCCAGCAACATGGGTCTCGGTCACGTTATGTTGTATTACACTACGTTTCTTTTTTTTGTAGGTTTCGTTAGGTCAGCTTAGGTCAGGATATGTTCGACTTTTGTGCAATACACTGCAGTGCAGTGGAGTTCTACGCTCAGCTGTACTCTGATATATTCTGCTTGGCTCCTGGGTGGCCAGTAATTGTGATCTCGGCACGTTAGGCTTTGTTAGGCTACGCTTGGGTAGCTTACGCTTGGTGAGGTTAGGTTAGTATAGTTTAAGCTTCTGTGGTATACACTGCTATCCGCGGATCTCTGAGCTCTTCTGCTTTGTGGTGTTTTCTGCATGGCTCTGGGGAGGCCAGCAATATTGGTCTCGTCACGTTAGGTTCTCTTGGGTTACATTTGGTTTGGTTAGGTTGGGTCAGG
>NW_016991579.1:0-2191 GCF_001483705.2 Eufriesea mexicana | reverse complement strand
TTAAGTTAAGATATGTTGCGTCTGGTTTTATTGCGATTGTATACGTTAGGATAGGATAGCTTAAACCTTTGTGCTCTACTATATTGTTCGGTGGATATCTGCGCTCTGTATAACAATAATATACTCTGCTCCACTCCCGGAAGGCCGGCCACACTGGACGCGGCACATTAGCTTGGGTTAAATTACGTATGTCTGTGATAGGTTACGTTGTGTTAGGTTTGGATAGCTTACACTTTTGCCCTGCACAATGATTTTCTATGGACTCCTGCGCTCTTCTGCGCGTAATCACACTCCTGTTGTCTGTGTGCGCTCCAGGAACAGCGCTCCCAGCAGGTTAGGTTGTGTTATGTTACGTTTGGTTGGGTCAGGTTCGGCTAGGTTTGGCAAAGACTGCTTTGACTTTTGCGCTATACACTGCTATTCGGACGGTTTCAGCCTTCTACGTTGCTCTGCTATACTCCACTTAGCTATCGTGAGGCCAGCAATAGCTGACGTGGCACGTTAGTTTGGGTTACGTTGCGTCTACTTATGTTACGTTTGGATAGGTTAGGACATGATAGCTTTGGCTCCTGTGCTATACGCTGCTATTCGGTGGATTCCTGCGCTCTACTGTGATCTAATGTGCTCTTTTTAGCTCTGAGGTGGCCAGAAATGGTGGTCTTGACATGTTATGGTGTGATAGATAGTGTTTGGTATAGTCGGGTTATGTCCTGTTAGCTAAGGGTATCCTTGACTTTTGTGCTCAACACTGCTATTCTGTGTACCTCTAGACTATGCTGTGCCCTTATAGCTTCGACTTTTCTGCTGTACACTGCGATTCTATGGACTTCTCTTCTTTACTCACGCCTGAAATGTTACGCTTTGCTCTGCAGAGGTCAGTAATAGTGGTCCCGTCACGTTAGTTCGATTTGGGCTGCGCTTTGTTATGTTACGTTTGGTTAGGTTAGGACAGGAAGGCTTAGATTTCTGTCCTGTACGCTACTATCCGGTGGATTTATTCCCTACACTCTGCTCTGGTATGACAGTTTGACGCTGGGGAGGACAGCAATACTGGTCTCGGCGCGATAAGGTGAGATATGATACGGTAGATTGGGTTATGTTCGGATAGCTTTGACTATCATGGCATACACCGCTATGCGGCTGATTTTTGCACTCTACTGTGCACTAATATGTTCCGCTTCGCACTTTGGAGACCAGGAACAGCGGTCGCGTTACGTTTGGTTGTGTTAGGTTACGTTTGGTTTGGTTAGGGTAGCATAAGATTGGTCAGCATGGCTCCGAAGTTTGCGCTGCACACTGCTATTCAGTGGATTTCTACGCACTACTGAGCTCTAGTATATTCTGCTTTGCAATGGGGTGCCAGCAGCGGTGCACCTGGCACGTTAGGCTGCGTTAGGTTGCGTTCGGTTATGTTACGTTTCGTTAGGTTAGGATAGTATAGCGTAGACATTTGTGCCATACACTGCTCTTCGGTGGGTTCCCAATCACTACATTGCTCTAATACGCTTTGCTCGACTCCTGGGATGCAAGCAATAGTGGTCACTACACGGTAGGTTAAGCTACAATACGTTCGGTCGGCGTTTGGTTTCGTTCCGTTGGGATCGGGTAGCTTTAATATTGGTGCTACACACTGCCATTCAATGGACCTCTGCGCTCTGTTGTGCGCTATCGCACACTGTTTGTGCCTGAGGACGACAAATAGTAGTCGCGGCGAGTTAGGTTGTGTTACGTTCTGTTCGTTTAGGCTAGGTTTCGTTAGGTATGTTTGGGATAGCTTCGACTTTTTTGTTGTACACTGCTGCTCTGTCGATTTCAGCGTCCTACATTGCTTTGCTATGCTCTGCTTGGCTCTAGTGAGGGCAGCAGTTATGGTCGTGGATGCCAGGTTAGGTTACGTTTCGTTTGGCTATGTTCCGCATTGTCGGGTTAGGAGAGTATAGCTTTGACTTTTGTGCTATTCGCCGCTGTCCGGTGGATTTCTGAGCTCTACTGTGCTACAATACGCTCTGCTTGTCCATGGCGATGCCGGAAATAGTGGTCTCGGCATGTTAGGTTGGGCTACGTTACTTTTGGTCATATTAGGCTAAGCTAGGTACGGTTAGAGTTGCTACGACTTTCGCGCTATACTCAGATATACGCTGGACTCCTGCCCTCCACTATGCTCTACCATAATCTGCTACACCCTGGGGAG
>NW_016991578.1:0-512 GCF_001483705.2 Eufriesea mexicana | reverse complement strand
AGTCGAAAATGTCAATGAAATTGAACTTTACGGTTTGATACTATTGCAATTCAATGGCTATAGTAAACCAATACTATCTTTTCTCCTTATTTATGCAGTAAGCTTGATGACCAGGATATTAGTCGAAAATGTCAATAAAATTGAACTTATCAGACAGACTCTATTGCATTGCCATGGCTACAACAAAAGAGAATAGGATCTTACCTCCTTATTTACGCAGAATTTCTTGCTCGCCACGATATTAGCCGAAAATGTCAATAAAATTGAACTTTTCAGTCTGATTCCATTGCAATGCATTGGCTATAGCAACCGAATAGAATCTTTCCTCCTTGCTTACGCAGAAAGGTTTGCTCACCACAATATTAGACGAAAATGTTAATAAAATTGACTTTTCATTTAGATTCTATTAGAATGCAATGGCTATAGGAAACCAATAGAATCTTTCCTCCTTATTCATGCAGGGAAGATTGCTCACCACAGCATTAGTCGAGATAGACTATAAAATTGAACTT
>NW_016991577.1:0-230 GCF_001483705.2 Eufriesea mexicana | reverse complement strand
TAAAATTCAATTTTCCAGACAGATTCTATAGCATTTCAATGGATTTAGCACGCCAGTAGAATCCTTCCCCCTTATGTATGCAAGAAAGTTAGGTCACCACGAAATTATTCGAAAAGGTCAATAAAATTGTTTTTTTCCGGCCAGATTTTATAGCATTGCAATGGCAATAGTCCGCCAATAGAGTCTTTCCTCCTTATTTATGCATGAAAGTTAGCTCACCACGATATTAG
>NW_016991576.1:0-1292 GCF_001483705.2 Eufriesea mexicana | reverse complement strand
TTGAGCAGAGTGTTGTAGAGCAATGCAGGGTGTAGGAATGCACCGAATAGGAGTGTACAGCACTAGAGTCAAACCTATCCTCTCCATACGTAGCCAACCGTAATATTACAAATCGTAACAGGAAAGAGCCTAACGAGCCGCAACCGCGATTTCTGGCATTCCCAGAGCCAAGCAGAACATACTAGTGGAGAACAGAAAGCAGAAGGCCATAAAATCGCAGTGTCTATCAGCAAAGTCTAAGCGACCCAAGCCTAACCAAGCCAACAGGACATAACCAAACGAAGCCTAACAAAACCTAATATGCCGAGACCGCAATTACTGGCACCCCAGCGCCAAGTAGAGCATATAAGGGCACAGTAGAGTGCAGAAATCCACAGAATATCAGTGTACAGCGCAAAAGCCGTAACCATCTTAGCCTAACCAAACCAAACCTAACCTAACGAAGCGTAGCACAACTCAACCTAACGTGCAGAGACCACCATTACTGGCCTCCATTGAGTCGAGCAGAGCATAGTAGAGCTATGTGGAAGTTAGAAATCCACCGAACAGCATTGTATCGCTCACGAGTAAACTCGATTCTATCGTAACCTGTCCAAACGTAATATAATCATGCGTAACATGACATATCCTAACGTGTCGAGACCACACCTGCTGGCCTTCACAGTGCCAAGCAGAACGCATTAGTGGAGAGTAAAGCGTAGATATCCATAGTATCGCAGTGCATATCACAATAGTTGAAGTTACCGTATCCTAGCATAACCACACGTAACATGTCGGAACGCAACTTAACTCTACCTAACCTGCCGAGACCGCTATTGCCAGCCTCCCTAGAGCCAAGCAGAAAACATTAGAGCACAATAGAGCGCGGTATTTCACCGCAGTGCAGTGTACAGCACAAAAGAGTATGTTATCCTAACCCGACATGTCCTAACCAAACCCAACCGAACGTAGCCTAACTCAAAGTGAAGTGCCGAGACTGGCATTGATGTCTTCCCCATAAGCGAGCTGAGTATAGTAGAGCAATGAAGAGCGCAGAAAACCACCGAATGGCAGTGTACAGCAGAAGAGTGAAAGCTACCATATCCTAACATAGCCAAACGTAACACAATCGAACGTAAGATAACCCAACATATAGCGCCACGAACACAATTGCTCGCCTCCCCAGAGTATAGCGGACTAGGGTACAGCACAATTGAACGCCGATATCCACCGAGTAACAGTGTATACCGCGAAAGTCTTAGCTAGCCAAACCTAACCCAAGGTAACGTAACCCAACCACACATAGCATACCT
>NW_016991575.1:0-581 GCF_001483705.2 Eufriesea mexicana | reverse complement strand
GCGAAGAAATTCAACGAAAAGCGGTGTTCAGCTCAAAAGGCATAGCAATCCTGTCCCAACCTAACCAAACGTGATATAACCAAACCTATCCTAACGTAACAGGAAGTGCCGGGACCGCTCTTGCTGCAATCCCGAGAGCCAAGCAGGATACACTAGAGCACAGTAGAGCGCAGATATCCGACGCATTGCGGTGTAAAGCACAAAAGACAGAGATATCCTAACCTTACGGGACGTAATGAAAACTAACCAAACGTAGCCTAACTCAACGCAAGGTGCCTGTGCCACTATTGCTGGCGTCCTTAGAGCCAAGCAGAGCACACTAGACGAAAGAAGGGCGTAGAAATCCGTGGAATTGCAGTGTATTGCAGAAAAGTCGAAACTATCCTCTACAAGCCTAGCCAATCGTAACGTATACGAACGTAACGCAACACAACCTATGGAGACGCGACTACAACTGCTCGTCTTTGCAGAGTCGAGCAGAGCCTAGTCGAGCTCAGAAATCCACGGCATCACAGTGCATACCACGGAAGTCAAAGCTATCAACAACTAACCCAAACTAACATAATACAACCAAACGTAGC
>NW_016991574.1:0-986 GCF_001483705.2 Eufriesea mexicana | reverse complement strand
GGTTATCCTTGACTTTCATGCTATACACTGCCAGTCTATGGACTTCAGCGCCCTGCTGTCCTCCAGTATGTTCAGTTTGAAGACGCACGTTGGGTTAAGTGAGGTTACGTTCTTTAATATTGCGTTTGGACAAGTTATGAGGGGATAGAGTTTTCTTTTGCGCTATACACTGCTTTTCGGTGGATTTTTAATATCTACATTGCTGTTCTGTACTCTGCTGGATTCTGGGGATGCCAGGAGCAGTGGGCTCGAGACGTTAGATGTTAGGATGTGTTAGATTACGTTTGGATAGGCTAGGCTTGTTCGGGTCGGGTTTGGATAGCTTTGACTTTTCAGCTGTACCCTGCGAATCTGAGGACTTCCGCACTCTCGTCTCCAATAGTATGTTCCGCTTGGCACTGGAGAGGCCAGCAGTAGCGGTAGCGGCACGTTAGGTTTGGCTAGGTTACGTGTGGTTGCGATATGTCCGTCTGGGTTAGGTTAGGATGGCCTTGACTATCCTGGTATAGACTGTTATTCGGTGGATTTCTGCGCTCAATTGTGGTCTACTATATCCAGCTTGTCTCTGGAGTGGCCAGCAGTGTTGCTCTCTGCGTGGAAGATTGTGTTATATTACGTTTGGGTTTGTGTCGATTGGTTAGGTTAGTGGAGGATTGCTTTGACATTTGTGCTATACGCTCTTACTCGGTCGATTTCTGCGCTCTGCTGTGCTCTAGCACACTTTGCTTGTCTCTGTGGATGCCAGGAATTGTGTTCGCGGCACGTTATGTTGGTGTATGTCACGCTTGGTTAGGTTAGGTTTGTTGTATGTCACGCTTGGTTAGGTTAGGTTTGGCTAAGTTTGGTTAGGATCTCTATGCCTTTTGTCATTTGCGCCACTGTTCGGTCGATTACTGCACTCTATATTGCTCTGCTGTACTATACTTGGCTCCCGCAAAGCCAGAAATGGTCGTCGTAGCAGGTCAGGCTGTGTCACGCTGCGTGTG
>NW_016991573.1:9746-10084 GCF_001483705.2 Eufriesea mexicana | reverse complement strand
GGGGGGGGGGGCAGAAGTACTGACCGCGACACATTATGTTGTGTCAGGTAGCGTGTGTTTAGGTTAGGTTAGGCTTGGTTTGGTCAGAAGGGATTTGAATTTTGTGTCTTACATTGCTATTCGGTGGTCTTCAGCGCTTTTCGTTGCTCTACTATACTCTACTCGACTCTTGAGAGGCCATCAACGGCGGTCGTGGCACTACAGTTTGTGTCATATAGCGTTCGTTTAGGTTAGGTTAGGTTAGGTTTGGTTTGGATTTATTTGTCTTTTGTGCTATACCCTGCCACCCGGTGAACTTCTGCGCTCTACTGCACTCTAATATATTCTGCTTTGATCCG
>NW_016991573.1:0-2976 GCF_001483705.2 Eufriesea mexicana | reverse complement strand
ACACCGCTGTTCTGACGATACCTGCGCTCCGCGTTGCTCTACTATCATCGACTTGCCTCTGTTGAGGCTTGCAATTGTGGTCGTGGCACGTTTGGCTGAGTTATGTTGCGTTACGTTAGTTACGTTTTGTTAGGTTTGGACAGGTTATCTTTGACTCATGCTCCATACACTGCTATCCGGTCGATCTCTGCGCTCTACTGTGCTCTAATATGTTCTGCTTTTCTCTGGGTAAGTCAGCAATAGTGTCACAGGCACGTTAGATTATGCCGGGTTACGTTTGGTTAGGTCAGGCTATGCGTCGTCAGGATAGGATGGCTTTGACTTTTGTGTTGTACACTGCTGTTCCGTGGATTTATGCTCCCTGCAGTGCTTTAATGTCTTCAGCTTGACTCTGAGAGGGCCAGCAACAGTGGCCTCGGCACGTTATGTTGGGTCAAGTTACGTTGGTGAGCATCGGTTAGGCAATTTTTGGCCAGGATGACTTTAACTTTTATGCTTTACGCCTCTATTCGTTGGATTTCTGCGATCTGCTGCGCTCTAGAATGTCCTGCTTCGCTCTGGGGAGGGCAACAGTAGCTGCCTCTGCACGATATGTTGAGTCAGGCTATGTGCGGTTCTGTCCAGTTGGTTTGAGTTAGGCTTGGGTAACTTCGACTTTTCCGATAAACACTGCGATTATATAGATTCCTGAGTTCTACTCTCCACTAACGTGTTCCGCTTGACTCTGCGGAGGCCTGCAATAGTGGTCTCTGCAGGTTATGTTGAGTCAGGATACGCGCGAGAAGGTTGGGTCAGCCCATGTTTGGTAAGGAAAGCACGATCCTTCGTGCTGTACACTGCTGTTCGGTGGATTTCTGAGCTCTACTGTACTCTGTCACGCCCTGCTCCGTTCTGGGAATTGCAGCAATAGCGGTCTGTGCACGTTAGCTTGAGTTACGTTACGTTTGGTTGTGAAAGGGTTGGCTAGGTTAGGGGAGGATGGCAACGACTTTAGGGCTACAGTCTGCTATTAGGTCAATTTCTGCACCCTAGAGTGCTTTATTATTTTCAGCGTGGCTCTGCGAAGGCCAGCAACAGTGACCTCGTCAAGTTAGGTAGAGTCAGGTTACGTTCGGTTACGTTGGGTTAGGCGATGTTTGGTCTGCATAGCTTTAACTTTTGCGCTCCACGCTACTATTCGGTGGATAACTGCGCTCCGCTGTGCTCTAGAATGTCGTGCTTGACACTGGGGAGGGCAGCACTAACGGCCTCGGAAAGTTAGGTTGAGTTATGCTATGTTTGGTTATGTTCTGGTTGTTTGGGTCATGTTTAACTGACTCTGACATTTACGATGTACACAGCGATTTCATGGATTTCTGCGTCCTACTCACCACTAATGTGTTCTTCTTGGTTCTGGAGAGGACAGCAACTGGGGTGGCGGCTCGATAGGTTGAGCTGGGTTTCGTTTGGTTATGTTACGGTTGGTTAGGTTAGGGAGGGATGGGTTTGTCTTTTATGCTGTATTCTGCTATTACGTGGATTCCTGTGCCCTAGAGTGTTCTCATACTTTCCGCTTGACACTGGCAAGGCCAGCAAGGGTGTTCTCGGCACGTTATGATGAGTCAGGCTACGTTCGTTTAGGTTGGTTTAGGACATCCTTTGTTAGGATATCTTTAGCTTTTCTGCTTGCACTGCTATTCGGTGGAATTCTGCTCCATACTGAAATCAAGTATATCCTGCTCGGCTCTGGGGAGGGCTGCAATTGCGGTCTCGGCACATTAGGTTGAGATAAACCACTTTTGGTTATGTTAAGCTTGGTCTGGTTAGGATATGACAGTTTTGACTTTTCGCTCTACACCGCTAATCAGCGGATTTATTCTCCCTGCATGGCTCTAATATGATCTGCCTGTCTCTGGGAATGCCAGAAATAGCAACCTCTGCACGTTATGATTAGTTAGACTAGGTTCGGATGGGTTAGGTTAGAGCACGTTAGATTAGGTTGTCTTCCACTTTTGTGCTATACACTGAAATGCTGTGCGTTACTGAGATCCTCTGTGATCTAGTACATTCTGATTGTCTATGGCGAGGCCAGCAATGGGGTTGTAGGCACGTTAGGCTGAGCTAAGCTGCGTTTGGTTCCGATACGCTTTGTGTGGATAGGATTAGGCCGCCAACCTAATGCGGCGGATATCTGCGGTCCACTGGGCTCTAGTGTATTCTGCTTGGCTCTGGGGGTCCAGCAACAGCGGTCTCGGCACGTTA
Organism: Eufriesea mexicana; assembly: GCF_001483705.2. Taxonomy (NCBI): domain Eukaryota; kingdom Metazoa; phylum Arthropoda; class Insecta; order Hymenoptera; family Apidae; genus Eufriesea; species Eufriesea mexicana. Next base: position 735 of record NW_016991573.1, on the reverse strand, counting down.
GGTTAAGTTACGTTGCGTTTGGTTATATTACGTTTGGGAGGGTTGGATTAGGGTAGCTTTGACTTTTGTGCTGTACGCCGCCATTCGTTGGATTTCTACGCCCTACATTGCTCTACTATATTCTGCTCGTCCATGGCGAGGCCAGTAATTGTGATGTCGGCCCGCTAGATTGAGATAGATAACGTTTGGTTATGTTACGTTTGGTAAGGTTAGGACAGGACAGCTTTGACTTTTATGCTACACACCGCTATTCGTTGGATTTCTGCGCTCTACTGTGCTCTAGTATATTCTGCTTAGCTCTGGGGAGGCCAGCAGTATTTGTCTCGGTACGTGAGACCGAGTTAAGTTGCATTTGGTTATGTGACGTTTGTTATGTTAGGACAGGATAGCTTTGACTTTTGTGCTATACACTGCTATTCGGTCGATACCTGCGGTCTGAATTGCTCTACTGGCATCTGCTTTTCTCTGGGCAGGCAAGCAATAGTGGTTGTCGCACGCTCGATTTAGCCAGGTTACAATGGGTAAGGTCAGGTTTGATTATGTTTGGATAGGATATCTTTGACTTTTGTTCTATACACTGCTATATGGTGGCTTTCTGCGGTCTACTGTGCCCCAGTTTGTACTGCCTGACCCTGGGGAGGCCAGTAGTATTTTTATCGACCCGTTAGTTTGAGTTAGATTACATTTGGTTACGTAATGTTCGATTGGGTTAGGTTCGGATATATTTGACTTTCG
>NW_016991572.1:0-547 GCF_001483705.2 Eufriesea mexicana | reverse complement strand
AGCGGAAAATACTAGCGTACGGCGTAGCGCAGAAGCCTACCGCATTGAAATGTATAGCACAAAAGTAAATCATATCCTGACAGAACTTGGCCTCACCTGACCCGCCCAAACGTAGTATAACTATGCATGTCCACAGCTCCATGCAGCCCCGGATAGAATCTGAATATAGCAGAGTAGAGTGGATCAAAGGATTCTACCGAATAGCAGTGGAGAGCACACAAGTCAATGTAGCCTATCCTAACCTAGCCGAACGTGAAGTGTCCAAACGTAGCATAACTCAATCTAAATTGACGAGACCACCGTTTCACGCCACCACAGGTGCAAGGGGAATGCTTCAAAGCACGGTATAGCGCAGAAATCCGCCGCATTGCAATAATAGCACGATAGCCGTAGATATCCTTGCATAACCTGACCTAACCTATCGTAACCAAGCGTTGCATATCTCAAAATAACGTGCAGCGACCACTCCTCCTGGCATTCCCACAGCCAAGCAGAATGTAGTAGTGTAGCCTAGTTCACAGAAATATATCGAATATCAGTGTATACC
>NW_016991571.1:0-1009 GCF_001483705.2 Eufriesea mexicana | reverse complement strand
TGGAATATACAACATCAGTGAACTACGTGGTTCAATGGCTACATTAGTGTGATGACGGTTGTATTCGCTACAGTGATGTGAATAGTAAACTTCGCACGGAATATGTGATCAGACATTTGTCATACTAGAGTAGCTATGAAATCTAAACCATCTGTAAGCAGATTGAGACAGTGGCTACAGTAATCTGCTTGTGGATGTCCTACGTACCGTGCTCTCAGCTGGAGATATCTGTAGCCACGTCGGTACTATACATTTATAATTCCAGAATTGCCTTGGAAATGACATTGTCAGCGATCAACGATATTCAACCGTTGCAATACTGTGGTGATGGCTGTAATCAGTTCCGTGTTGTCTATTGTTAGTATCTCGGGGGTAATGTATCTGCATTTCTCGTTCTAGATTTGCTGTAGGGTATACAACTCGTGAGACCAACTTAATCCAATGCCAATAGTACCCTGTTGGCAGATATCCTAGTTACCGTACTGTGAATTCTAAACTTCGCTAGCAATAACCATTGCATACAGAGTTTATTCTTTAGTTGCTTTGGACATTAAGTCATAAGTGAACAAAGTAGTCTAACGTCTACGTTACTGAGTGATGGCTCTAATCAGTAGTGTGTTTGTCAATAGCTAGTATCTCGTGGGACAGTGGGTCTGCGTCTTTTCATTCCTGAATTGTTATGCAATATAACTCATCCTTAAACAGATTAGTCTAGCGGCTACAGCGCTATGTTGGTGGGTGTAATAGATACTGTACTAACAGTTTTAGATATCTATAGACGCGACCGTAATGTTCATTGATTATTTCAGGATTGCTTTGAAATATACATCATCAGTGAACACAGTCGCCCAACGGCTGCATTACTGTGACATTGGCTGTACTCTGTACCTTGATGTCTATTTTAAATTTCACGATGGACTGTGGATCCGTCGTTTGACATTCTATTATTGTTCTAGAATATTTTTCATCATTGAACGGGTGCACCTAACTGCAACAGTACTCTATTGGT
>NW_016991570.1:0-531 GCF_001483705.2 Eufriesea mexicana | reverse complement strand
TATCACAAAAGTCGAAGCTACCTTATTCTAACATATCCGAACCAAACGTTGCCAAGCGCAAAACATCGCAACATATCGTGCCGAGACCTCTATCGCTGCTCTCCACGACGTCAAGCAGAACACACTAGTCGAGAGTATACTAGTCGAGAGTGGAGCGCAGAAATCCATAGGATCGCAGCGCGTAGCGCCAAAGTGATGTCTACCCTATCATAACCTAACCAAGCCTAGCGAAACCGTACGCAACACATCTCAACCTAACGCGCCGAGTATTCCTGGCCACCCCAGAGCCAAGCGGAACATAAAAAAGCACAGCAGAGCGCAGATATCCGCCGCATTTCAGTGCATTGCACCAAAGCCTACGGTATCCTAACATTACATGCTCTAACCTAACCTAATCCAGCGTAGACTCACTCAACATAACATGCCGCGAACACAGCTGCTAGCCCCGCATTGCCATGCAGAATATAACACATCACAGCAGATGACAGAAGTCCACATAATAACGGTGTATAGCACGAAAGTCAGGATTAT
>NW_016991569.1:0-643 GCF_001483705.2 Eufriesea mexicana | reverse complement strand
ATGGCTGTATGTTTGGACGGATTGATGGATGTATGGATGTGTGGAGGTATGGATGTACGTATGTATGAATGAGTGGATGTATATATGTATGGATGTATGTATGGATAGATGTGTGGATCTGTGAATGAATGGATGTATGTATGGACGGATGTATGTGTGGATGGCAGGATATATGGATGGATGGATGTATTGTTGTACAGATATACGGATGCATGAATGTATGGATATGGATGTATGGATGTATGTATGAATGTTTGTGTGGGTGTATGTATGGATGAATGCAAGGATGTATGTGTGGATGTATTTACGGATGCATGCATGTATGTATGCATGGATGTATGTATGGATGTTTGTATGGATATTTGGATGGATGTATGTATGGATGTATGTAAGAATGTATGTATGGATGTATGCATGGATGAATGTATGCTTGTATGCATGGATCTGTGTATTGATGTGTGTATAGATGCATGGAATGATGGATGGATTGGTGGATGGAAGTATGGATGGAAGGTTGTATGGATCGACGGATGTATGGGTAGGTGGATGTTTGGATGGATGGACGTGTGGAAGCATGGACGTATGTATGGATTTATGAATGGACGGATAGCAGTATGGATGGTTGGAAGTGTGGATGGATTGA
>NW_016991568.1:0-653 GCF_001483705.2 Eufriesea mexicana | reverse complement strand
TTGACGCAGCCTGACCTAACCAAATGTAACACAAATCAACCTAACGTGCCGAGAGCCCTGCCAATGGCCACCCCAGAGTCAAGCAAAGCATATTAGGGCGCATTAGAGCGCAGAAATACGGGGAATAGCGATGTAGAGCACAAAAGTCAATTCTAACCCAGCCAAACGTAACATACGCAAACGTAATCTAACTCAACCTAACATGACGATACCAAAATTGCAGGCCTCCACGGAGACAAGTAGAATGTACTTGAGTAAAGTAGTGCGAAGAAATCCACCACATTGCAGTGAATAGCAAAAGAGCCGTAGACATCCTAACCTGACCTGACCTGACCTAACCTAAGCTAACCTAACCTAACCAAACGTAACACAACTCAACCTGACGTGCTGAGATCAACATTCCTGGCCTCCCCAGCGCCAAGCAGGAAATATTAGAACACGGTAGAGCGCAGAAATCCTACGAATAGCAGTGTTCAGCACGAGAGTCTGAGATAACCTGACAGAGCTTGACGTAACCTAACCTAAACGAACGTAATAAAACAAAGCCCAACGTACCAAGACCGCTATTGCTGCTTTCGCCAGGGCCAAGTAGAACATATCCGAACACGGTAGGGGGCAGGTATCCGCAGAGAGAGGTGTATAACACAGAAGTC
>NW_016991567.1:0-640 GCF_001483705.2 Eufriesea mexicana | reverse complement strand
TGCAGGTGGTATCCTAACCTAATCTGACCAAACCTAACCTAGTCAAACGCATCCAAGCCCATCTGGACGTACCTAGCCCGCAATTGCTGTCCTCCCCTTCGCCAAGCAGGGCATGCTAGAGGAGAGCTGGGCGCAGAAAGCCATTAAATCGCAGTGAACAGCAGAAAAGTCAAAGATATCCAAGCCAAACCCAAACTAACATAACCTAACCCAAGGTAGCCAAGCTCAACGTAACAATCCGCGACAACTATTGCTGGCTCCCCAGGTTCTAGCAGATTACTGTAGAGCACAGAGCATGGCAGGCATCCACAGGAAAACGGTCCATAGCACGAAAGCCAAAGCAATCCTAGCAAAATATAGTCTAACCTAATCCAACCAAGCGTAACATAACTCAACCTAACGTGCACCGAGCACCATTTCTCTCATCCCGAATGTCGAGTGGAGTATAGCTGAGCAATGTAGAGCGCCGGAATCCACCGAAGAGCAGTGTGCAGCACAAAAGTCAAAGCTATCCCAACCAAACCAAACCATGCCTAGCCTGACCGAACGCATCATAGCACAAACTAATATGCTGCCTACCATTATTCCTGGCATTCCCAGACAAAGGAGAGTGGTGTAGCGCACAGCGCAGCGCAGAAGA
>NW_016991566.1:0-528 GCF_001483705.2 Eufriesea mexicana | reverse complement strand
ACGTTCGGTCAAGCTGCGATTGGTTATGTTAGGATAGGATAGCCTTGGGCTTTGTGCTGTACATAGCTATTCTGGGCATTTCTGCGCAATCCTGTGCTCAAGTATGTTCTGCTTGATGCCGGGAGGCCAGCCGTAGTGTCATCGGCACATTGGCTTTAGTTCTGTTACGTTCGGTGATGATACGTTTAGCAACGTTATGGCAGGTTTGCTTTGACTTTTGTGATATGCTCTCTTGTTCGGTGTATTTCGGCGCCCTACTGCGCTCTAATATGTCCTGCTTGGATATGGGGAAGACAGGAATAGTGGTCTCGCCACGTTACGTTGAGCTATGCTACGTTTGGTTGGCTCCGGTTAGTTCATGTAGGGATTGGTCTTCCTTGACTCTCTTGTTATGGACTGTAATGCGGCGGGTATCTGCGCCCTACCGTTTCCTAGTATATTCTGCTTGAGTCTGGGGAGGCCAGGAGTAGCGTCCTAGGCACGTTAGTTTTAGATCGGTTACGTTCCACAATGTTATGTTTGGTTAGG
>NW_016991565.1:0-296 GCF_001483705.2 Eufriesea mexicana | reverse complement strand
TGTCAATAAAATTGAATTTTCCATCTAGATACTATAGAAATGCAATGGCTATAGCACGCCAATCACATCTACCCTCCTTGTTTATGCAAGAAAGATAGATCATCACGATATTAGTAGAAAATGTCAATAAAATTGAACTTTCCAACCAGATTCTATAGCATTGCAAATGCTATAGCACGCGAAGAGGATCTTTCCTCCTTACTTATGTAAGAAAGGTAGCTCACCGCGAAATTAGTCGAAAATGTCGATGAAATTGAATTTCCCATCCAGGTTCTATAGCATTGCAATGGCAATAG
>NW_016991564.1:0-1001 GCF_001483705.2 Eufriesea mexicana | reverse complement strand
TAGGCTACGTTTGGCTACGTTAGGATAGGAAAGCTAAGACTTTGGTGCAGTACACTGCTATACACTGCTATATATCTCTGCCATCTACTGTGTTCAAATAGGCTCTACTCGGCACTGGGGAAGCCAGGCATAGCGGTCTCGGCACGATGGTTCGAGCTATCCTACGTTGGGTTAGGTTATGCTGGTTCGGGTTATGTCTGGATATCTTTGGCTTTCGTGTTATACACTGCCCTTCGGTGGATTTCTGAGCTCTACTGTGCTCTACTATAACCTGCTCGACTCTAGGGATACCAGCAATCGTGGTCGTGGCGCGATATGTTGGTTTACGCTACGCTTTACTACGTTACGTGTGGATATGTTAGGTTACAATCCCATTGACTTTTGTGCTGTACACTGGTATCCGGTGGATTTCTGCGCTCCACATTGCTCCACTGTACACTGCTCGTCTTTGTGGAGGACTGTAATGGAGGTCTCGGGTCGTTGAATAGAGTTAGGCTGCGTTTCGTTAGGCTACGTTAGTCTGGTCTAGGTTCGGATAGCTCTGACTTACGTGGTGCACACAGCATTCTGTGGATTTCTGCGCTCTACTGTGCTCTAGTATTGTCTGCATTGCTCTGGCGTGGACAGCAATAGAGGCCTCGGCAAGCTAGTTTGCGTTACGTTGCTACATCTTATGTTACGCTCGGTTTGGTTTGGACGTGACAGCTTAGGCTTTTGTGCTGCACACTGCTCTTCGGTGGATTTCTGCGCTCTGCATTGCTCTAGCATATTCTGCGAGGCTTTGGGGAAGCTAGCAATAGTGGCCTCGGCACAATAGGTTAAGTTATGTTACGTTTGTCTATATTACGTTTGGATACGTTACGATAGGATAGGGATGACTTGTGTTCTATGCACTGCTATTCCGTGAGCGTGTACGATCTACATACCTCTACTATACGCTGCTCGTCGCAGTCGATGCCAGTAATTGTGGTCTCGGCACGTTGGGTTGAGTTATGATACGT
>NW_016991563.1:0-570 GCF_001483705.2 Eufriesea mexicana | reverse complement strand
ACTAATATCGTGGTGAGCTTCCGTCCTTGCGTTAATAAGGTGGAAAGATACCATTGACGTGCTATTGCCATTCCAATGCTATAGAATCTGGATAGCAAATACAATTTTATCGACATTTTCGACTAATATCGCGGTGAGCTAACTTTCTTTCATAAATAAGGAGGAAAGATCTCTTGGCGTGCTATAGCAATTGGAATGCCATAAAATCTGGCTGGAAAGTTCAATTTTGTTCACAGCTTCGACTAATATCATGGTGAGCTATCTTTCTTACATAAATAAGGGGCAAAAGTTCTATTTACGAGCAATAGCCATTGAAATGCTCTGGAATCTGGCCGGAAAATTCAATTTTATTGACATTTACAACTAATATCGTAGTTAGCTGCCTTTCCTCTTGCATAAATAAGGAGGAAAGATCCTATTGGCGTGCTATTGCCATTGCAATGCTATAGAATCTAGATGGGAAATTCAATTTTATCGACATTTTCGACTAAAATCGTGGTGTGCTAGCTTCTTTGCAAAAATAAGGTGGGTAGATCGTATTGGCCTGCTATAACCATTATATTTCTATAG
>NW_016991562.1:1415-1816 GCF_001483705.2 Eufriesea mexicana | reverse complement strand
ATAACGTACAGAGACCACTGTTGCTGGCACTCCCAGAGAGAAGTGGAACACATTAGAGCAATGTAGGGCGCAGAAATCAAATTAATAGCAGACCACAGCACTAGCGTCAAGGGTATCCCCTCCTAACCTAACCAACCGTAACATAGTCGAGCGTAACCTGACTCAACCTGACGTGCCTGGACCACTGTTCCTGGCCGTCCCAGAGATATGCTGAAAATAATAGAGCACTGTAGGGCGCGGAAATCCACCTAATAACAGACTACATCTCTAAGGCCAGAGCTACCCTCTCCTAGCAAAACCAATCGTAACATAACCAAACTTAACATGGCTCAACCTAACGTACCGAGGCCACTATTGCTTGCCTTCCCAGAGCCAGGCTGAAAATAATAGAGCACTGCAGG
>NW_016991562.1:0-1404 GCF_001483705.2 Eufriesea mexicana | reverse complement strand
TAACTATTGACTATATCACTAAGGTCAAAGCTATCCTGTCTTAACCTACCCGACTGCAACATAGCCAAACGTAACGTGGCTCAACCTAACGTGCCGAGACCACTATTGCTTGCCTCCACAGTGCCAAGCCGAATACACTAGTGGAGAGTAGAACACAGGAATCCATAGAAACACTGTGTGCATCGGAAAAGTCAAAGCTACCCAATCCTAACCCAAAAGAACAGGACATGGGCAAACATAGCCTGACACAACCTAACGTGCCGAAACCGCTATTGCTGCCCCCCCCCCCCAGAACGAAGCTGGACATACTAGACCTCAGTAGAGCGCAGAAATCCACCGAAAATCATCGTACCTCACAAACGTTATAGATGTCCAGACGAAACGTAGGCAAACCCAGCCTAACCAAATGTAACACGTCTAAACCGTTCATGTCAAGACCACTGTTATTGGCCTTCCCAGGGCCAAACTGAAAATGTTAGAGCACTGTAGGGGCAGAAATCCACCAACGAGCAGACTATAGCGCTAAAGTTAAAGGTATCCTCTCTTAACCTAACCAATCGTAACACAACCAAGCCTAACCAGACACAACTAAATGTGCAGCGACCACAATTGCTGGCCACCCCAGAGCCAAGCAGAACACATCAGTAGAGAGCATAATGCAGAAATACATATAATCTCAGTGTATATCAGAATAGTCAATGCTTCTCAAACCCAACCCAAACAAACAGATCATAACCAAACATAACATAAATCAGTCAATCTTGCCGCGACCGCTATTGCTGCCGTCTCAAGGGCCAAGCCGGACATGCAAGAGCACAGCAGTGCGCAGAAATCCATCGGTGAGCAGTGTGCTGCACAAAAGTTGAAGCTACCCTGACAAAACTTGTCCTGACGCAGCCTAACCGAACGTAGTCTGTGACAATGTAATGTGCAGAGGCCACAATTTCTGGCATTCCCATTGAAAAGCTGTAAGCATGAGAGCACTCTATGGCGCAGAAGCGCACCTAATAGTAGACAATAGCACTGAAGTCAAAGGTATCCTTTCCTAACATAACCAATAGTTACATAACCGAACGATACATAACACAACCTAACGTGGCGCGGACACCATTGCTGGCCTCCCGAGAGACATGCAGAACACTTTAGTGGAGAGTGGAACGTAGAAAGCCACATAAATGTTGTGTATATCAGAAAGCACAAAGCGACCAAGGCATAACCCAAACCAATAGAACATAGCCGAACATGGCCTGAATAAACCCATCGTGCTGAGACGGCTGCTGCTGTCACCACCAGGGCGCAACCGGACGTACTAGAGCACAGAAGAGCGCAGAAATCCGCCGAAAAGCAGCGTGCTGCACAAAAGTTAAAGCAATCCTTACCAAACTTATGTCAACCCAAACTAAC
>NW_016991561.1:0-825 GCF_001483705.2 Eufriesea mexicana | reverse complement strand
GAATATCTGCGCACTACTGCGCTCTAATACATTTTGCTAGCCTCTGCGGAGGCCAGCAATAGTGGTCTCGTCGTGTTAGGTAGAGTTAGGCTATGTTCGGGTATGCTACGTTTGGCTAAGTTAGGATGAGCTACTTTGACTTTTATGCTATACACTGCTATTCGCAGGATAACTGCGCTCTAGTGTGATCTAATATACTCTGCCTGGCTCTGTGGTGGCCAGTAATAGCGGTCTCTGCACACTAGGTTCTGCTAGATTACTTAACGTTGGGTTCGGTTAGTTCGTTTTTGTCACGTTCGTTTAGGATACAATCTTTAAGTTTAGGATAGGATAATTTTCACCATTGAGCTATGCACCGCCATTCGGCGGATTCCTGCACTCTAGTGCGCTCTAATATGATCACCCCGGCTCTGGGAAAGGAAGCAATATTGGTATCAGCGCGTTATGTTGTGTAAGGCTACGTGGTGTTAGGCTACGTGTGTGTAGGCCAGGTTGTGTTGGTGTGTCTTTGCCTTTTATGCGTTAGACTGTAGTGCGGCGCATTTTTGCGCTGTACTGTGCTCTGCTGTATTCTGATTGGATCTGTTGGGGCCGGCAATCGTGATCACGGCACCTTAGATTGAGTTACTCAACGTTTGTATAGGTCAGGTTAGGCCTGGCCAGGCTAGGGCATCTTTCACTTTTGTGCTTTGCGCTGCAAGGCGGTTGATTTCTGCGCTCTACTGTGCTCCAGGATATACTGCTTGGTTCTGGGGAGACCAAAAATAGAGGTCGCAGTGCTTTATGTTGAGATATGATACGTTTGGTTGTGTTACGATTATTAAT
>NW_016991560.1:0-490 GCF_001483705.2 Eufriesea mexicana | reverse complement strand
GTTAGAAGCCCATAACCAAACGTAACATAACCAAACGCAACGTACATCAACCTAACGCGCCGGAACCATTCTTGCTTGCCCTCCCGGGGCCAAGTAGAGCATGCTAGAGCACAGTAGACCGCAGATATCCGCAGCAAAAGAGTCTACAACACGAAAGTCGTTACAATCCAAACCTTATCCCAAAGTTACATGACCTAACCAAACTTGGCACAGCTCAACCTAACGTGCCGAGACAACCATTGCTGGCCTCCCCAGGGACGAGCAAAGTGCAATAGAACAATGTAGAGCGTTGAAGTCCTCCGAATCGAGGCGTATAGCACAAAGTCAAGCTGTGCAATCCTAAGTAGAGCAACCGCAACATTACCAAACGCAGCGTAACGCAGCCTATCGTGCCATGACCACTTTTTCAGGCCTCCCCAGGGCGGACCAGGGTATAGTATAACGCAGTAGAGCGCAGAAAACCAGCAAATAGCAATGTATAGCACAAAAG
>NW_016991559.1:0-264 GCF_001483705.2 Eufriesea mexicana | reverse complement strand
GAGAGAAAAGCAGAATATACTAGAGCACATTAGAGCGCAGAAATCCACCGCATTGCAGAGATTGGCACAAAGGCCGTAGGTACCCTAACATAACCTGACATAATCTAAACTAACTAAACACAGCATAACACAACGCGACGTGTCGCGACCATTGCTCCTGGCACCCACAGAGCAAGGCAGAATGTAGTAGAGCTCTTCACATAACAGAAACCCGCCGTAAAGCAGTGTAAAGCACAAATGGCAAAGTAGCCTATCCTAATATAG
>NW_016991558.1:0-962 GCF_001483705.2 Eufriesea mexicana | reverse complement strand
ACCTGATATGCCGAGGCCACTACAGCTGTCCTCCACAGAGTCATGCAGAACATACTAGAGCAAAGTACACACGGAAATCCACTGAATTGCGATGCACAGCACAAAAGTAAAAGCTATTCCAAAGAAGCTCAGCCTAACCAAACCTTACCAAACGCAACCTAACCTAATGTGACATTCCTCGGCCGCCATTTCTGGCATCCCCAGAGCTAATCAGACGATATTAGGGCACAGTAGAGCGGAGAAATCCACCGAAAAGCAGTATGTAGTCCAAAAGTCAAAGGTACCCTGAACTAACCTAACCAATCGTAAAACCACCAAGTGTAGCCAAGCTGAACCTAATGTGCCGCCACCTCAGAATGCTGGCCTCCACACAGCCAAGCAGATAATATTAGATGAGACTAGCGCGTTGAAGTCCATGGGATCGCAGTGTGCAACAGAAAAGTCAAAGATATCCAAGCCTAACCGAAACAAACGTACCCTAACCTATCGTAGCAAAACACAACGTAGTGTGCCGCAATCGCAACTACTCGCCTCAGCAGGGACTAGCAGATAAGAGTACAGCACAGTGGAGGGCAGGAAACCACCGCATACTGTGAAGAGCACGAGAGTCGTATCGACCCGAACCACGCATAGCGAAACCTAACCTAACAAAACGTAACCTAACACAACCTAACGTACCACTACCACTGTTACTCGCATCCCGGGAGTCTAGCAGTGTATGCTAGAGCAATGTAGAGCGCAGAAATCGACCGGATGCCAGTTTAGAGCACAAAAGTAAAAGCTATCCTATCCTAACTTGCACAAACGTAATATAACCGAACGCAGCCTATCCTAACCTTACGTGCCAATACAGCCACCGATGGCCTCCGCACAGCCAAGCAGAATATACTGGAGCCCAGTGGAGTGCGGAAAGCCACATGTAGCAGTGTACAGCACAAAAGATAAAGATACCCTGCCCTAAC
>NW_016991557.1:0-550 GCF_001483705.2 Eufriesea mexicana | reverse complement strand
TTGGTTGGGATATCTAAGGCTCTTGTGCTCTTCACTGCAATACCCTGGATATCTGCGCTCTACGGTGCTGTAGTGCACTCTGCTTGTCCTTGCGGGGGCCAGCAAATGTGGTCTCGTCATGATAGGTTGAGTTATGTTACGTTTGGGTATGTTACGTTTGGATAGGTTAGGATAGGCTACCTCGACTTTTGCGCTATTCACTGCAGTTGGATGGATTTCTACCATCTAGTGTGCTCTAATATTCTCTGCTTGGCTCTGGGAAGCCAGCAGCATCGGCCTCGACATGTCATGTTTAGTTACACTATACTAGGATTGGTTAGGTGTGGACAGGTAATGTCAGAGTACGTTTGACCTTAGTGCGATACACTGCAATGCGGTGGATTTCTCCGCTCCGGTGCGCTCTTGTATTTTCCGCTTGGCTCTGTGGAGCCCAGGAATAGTGGAATCGGCACGTTAGGTTGAGTCATGCTACGTTCGCTTACGAAATGTATGGCTTTGTTAGGATAGAATGGCTTAGACTTTTGTGACATGCACGGCTACTCGGTGAATT
>NW_016991556.1:0-1160 GCF_001483705.2 Eufriesea mexicana | reverse complement strand
AGTGGAGCGTAGAACGCAGAAATCCATAGAATCGCAATTTACATCAGAAAAGTCAAAGCTACCTAAAGCTAACCCAAACAAACCGAACATAACCGAACATTGCCTAACACAAGCAAACGTGCCGAGTACGCTGTTCCTGCGTCCACGGAGACAGGAAGGACATACTACAGAAGAGTAGCGGGCAGAAATCTACCAACTAGCGGTGTACACCACAGAAGTTAAAGCTATCCTTACTAACCTTAGCGTAACCCAATCGATCCGAACGTAAACTGACTAAACATATCGCGCCGAGGCTATCCTTTCAGGTCTTCCGAAGCCAAGCTGAAAATATTACAGCACTGGAGAGCGCAGAAGACAATCCCCTAGCAGACTATACCACTAAAGTGAAAGTTATCCCCTGCAATCCTAACCAAGCGTGACATAATCAAACGTGTCCAAATTCAAACAAACGCACAGCGACCACTACTTCTGGCCTCCACATATTCAAGCAGAACGCATTAGTGGAGAATAGAACGCCGAAATACATACAATCCTAGTGCATATCGGAGGAGTCAACGCTATAAATGCCCATCCCATACCAACAGAGCAATGCCATGCGTAGCCTAGCTCAACCTACACTGCCGGGACCGCCATTGCTGCCCTTCCCAGAGCCAAGCAGAGCATGGCAGAGCAATGTGGAACGCTGATATCGGCCGGAAAGATGTGTACAGCACGGAGGTCAAGGCTGTTTTAACCAAACCTAGCCAAGACTAACACAACCAAACGTAACATAACTCAACCTAGCGCGTCGAGACAACTATTCCTGGATTCCACAGAGTCAAGCAATTTGTGGCAGCTCATTGAAGAGCGCAGAAGTCCATAGAATAGCAGTGTATAGCACAAGAGTCTTAGCTGTCCTAACCTATCTAATCGCAACCTAACCTTTCAAAGTATAACCTAACACAGCCTAACTTGCCGAGACCGCTGTTTCTGCCCTCCCGGGAGCTAAGCAGGGCATGCTAGAGCACAATAGAGCGCGGGCACCCACCGAATTGCAGTGTGCAGCACAAGAGGTGAAGATATCCCGACCAAACATTGCTTAACCCAACATAACCGAATGTAACCTGTGAATGACACAACAGAACGTGAATATTGAAGCACTGTAGGGAGCAGATACATAC
>NW_016991555.1:0-521 GCF_001483705.2 Eufriesea mexicana | reverse complement strand
GATTTCTGTGCTCTAGTGCGCTCTAATATGTTCTGCCCTGCGCTGGTGTGGCCAGTAATGGTGGTATCTGCACGTTCGGTTGAGTTAGGTTACGTTGCGTTTGGTTAGGTTGGGATGGTTAGGTTATGGGGTCTACGGCTTTTGTGCTATACATTGCAATGCGGTGGATTTCTGCTCCCTGCTGTGCTGTAGTACACATTGCTTGGCGCTGCGGAGGCCAGCAATGGTGGTCTCGGCTGATTAGGATGGGTTAAGCTACGTTTGGTTATGCTACGGTTAGTGAGTTTAGGGTAGGAGAGTCGGACCCTTGAGCTGTACACTGCTATACGCAAATATCTGCGCTCTGCTGGGTTCCAATATCCTCTGCTTGGCTCTGTCGTGGCCAGCAATAGAGTTTCCGGCACGATATATTGAGTTATGTTACGTTTGATTTGGGTAGGTTATGTCAAGCTCGGTCTGGTTATCTTTCACTTTTGTGCTTTGCAATGCAATACGGTGGATTTCTGCGCTATGCGGTCCTC
>NW_016991554.1:0-3558 GCF_001483705.2 Eufriesea mexicana | reverse complement strand
GCAGAAGTCCATAGAATAGCAGTGCGTAGGCCAAAAGTCAGAGATATACCAACCAAACGTGACCAAACCTAGACAAATCAAACGAAATATTACTGAAACGTAATTGCCGCGACCACTGTCCCTGGCGCCCCGGACACAAGCGGAGATTGATATCGCAAAGTAGAGCGCTGTGGACCATTGAACAGCATAGTGCAGCACAAAATTCGAAGCTATACCGACGTAACCCAGCGTAACCTGACATAACCAAACGTAACCTGAGTCAACCTAACCTCCCGCGATCACTATTGCTGGCCTCCCCAAAGTCATGCAGAACATACGAGGGGAGAGTAGAGCGCAGAAATCCAAAGAAACGCGGTGTGCAGCAGAGGAGTCAAAGATATTAAGACTTAAGGCGAACAAACGTAACCTAACGAAAGGTGGCCGAACAGAACATAACTTGCCGCGAGCAGGGTTGCTGGCCTCCACGGGGCAAAGAAAAACTTACTAGAGTACAGTTGATCGCAGAAATCCACCGTACAATAGTGTATACTACGTAAGTCGAAGCTATCCGCATCCGACTCAAACTAACGTAACCCAACCGAACGTAGCATAACTGAACCTAACTTGCCGAAACCACTATTGCTGGCCTCCACAGAGCCATGCAGAGCATTGCAGAGCAATGTAGTACGCTGAAATCGACCGGATAGCAATTTATAGCGCATAGGTCAAAGTTATCCTTTCCTAACCTATCCAAACGTAACGTAACCAAACGTAACATGACTCACCCTAACCCGCCGAGACCACTATTATTGCCCTCTCCAGTGCCACGCAGAATATATTACGGCAATGTATCGCTGATAAATACACCGAATAGCAGTTTATACTACGAAAGGCTGTTATCCAAACCTAACCTAGATTAACATACCCCAAACTAACGTAGCATAAATCATACCAGCGTGCCGAGACCACTATTTCTGGCTTCCCCAGAGTCGAACAGAGTGCATTAGGGCAATGTGCAGCGTAGCAATCCACCGAATAGCGGTGTATAGCCCAAAGGTCTATGCTATCCTCTCCTAACCTATACAAACATAACATAGCAAACGAAACTACTCACCGTATCGCACCGCGACTACTATTGCTGGCATTCCCAGGGTTGAACAGATTACAGCTGAGCACAGTAGAGCGCTGATATCCACCGAATAGCAGTGCATAGCACAAAAGTCAAAGCTACCGTTGCATAACATAACCAAATATGACATAACCAGTCGGAACCTGACACAAACTAACATGCCTAGACCACTGTTACTGAGATCCCCAGAGCAAAGCAGGACTTATGAGAGCACCGTAGATCGAAGAAATACACCGGATGGCAGTGTACAGCTCAAAAGTCTGGGCTACATTATCCCAACCTCGCCAAACGTAACATAAACAAACGTAACGTGACTTAACCTAACGTGCCTAGAACACCATTGCTGACCTCCGAAGTGCAAGGCAGGCCGTGTTGTAGCAGAGCAGATCGCAGGAACCCACCGAATAGCAGTGCACATCTCAAAGGTCAAAAATCTCTGACAAATCCTTCATAACCTAACCTAACGAAACGTAACCCGACACAACCTAGCGTGCGGAGAACACAAATACTGGCCATCCCAGTGACAGGCAGAACATATTAGTGCACATTAGAGCAGAGAAGTCCACCGAATAACAGCGTATGGCATAAAAGTCTAAGCTACTCTCTCCTAGCATAACCAGACGTTTCATAAGCAAACATAGCCTATTCCATACTAAGGCGAAGAGACCACTATTGCTGGCCACGCCGGAGCCAAGCAGAAAATGTTAGAACTTCGTAGAGCGCAGAAATCCGCTGATAGCAGTGTATACTGCAAAAGACTATACTATCCTATCCTACCATCACCAAATGTAACATAACCAAATGTAGCATAACTCATCCTAACCTGACGAGACCGGTACTGCTGGCTTCTACAGGGCCACACAGAATATACTAGAGCCCGGCAGAGCACAGAAATCCGCCGCACTGCAGTGTAGAGTGCAAAAGTCAAACGTACCCTGACATGACATGTCCTAACCAAACCTACCCAAACGTAGAGTAACACAACATAACGTGACGAGAACAGAATTGCTGGCCTCCTCAGAGCAAAGCAGAAAGCCATGGAACGCAGTAGGACGTAGAAATCCACTGAATAGCAGTGCAAGGCACAAAAGTAAAAGCAGCCTATCCTAACCTAGCCAAACGTAACATATCCAAACGCAACGAAACTCAACCTAACACGGCGAGGCAATTATTGTTGGCCTGCACAGGGACAAGCAGAATGTACTAGAGCAGCGTAGAGCGCAGAAATCCACCGCAATTCTGCGAAAAGCACAAGAGTCGAAGATATCCTGACCTAACGAAACAAAACCTATCATAACCAATCGTAACCTAACTAAACACAACGTGCCGAGACCGCTATTGCTGGCCTGCCAAGCGCCAAGCAGGATATGCTAGAGCGTAGCATAGCGCAGAAATCCAGCGCACTGCAGAGTACGGCACAAAAGTCAGACACACGCTGACCTAACATGTCCCAAACTAACCTGTGCAAACGATGTGTAACTCAGCATATCGTGACGATACCAATATTGCTGTCCTCTCCAGAGCGAAGCAGACCATATTAGAGCACATTAGAGCGCAGGTATCCACCGCATAGCAGTGCATATCGGAAAAGTCGAAGATAAGCTAACCTAACCTGACGTAACAAAACCTAACGGAATGTAGCGTAACTAAACGTAGCGTGCCGCGACCTCTGCTGCTGGCACTCCCCCCACCCCGCAAGGCAAAGTGGAATATGTTAGAGCACGGTAGGTCACAGGAATCCACCACATATTAGTGTATAGTACAAAAGTCAAAGCTGCCCTAGCCAAAATTAACCTAACCAACCAAACCTAACGTGACCTAGCCCAAGGTAACGTGCCACGAACGCCACTGCTCGTCTCCACAGGGTTGAACGGAGTATAGTAGAGCAACGTAGAGCGCGGATATACAACGGTTGGCCGTGTAACCCGCAAAAGTCGAAGCAGGATATCCTAACCTAGCCCAACGTCACATATCCAAACGTAACATAAACTCAACTAGATTGACGAGACCACTATTGCTGGCCTCCACAGATGCAGGCAGAATGTACTAGGGCGCAGTAGAGGGCAGAGATCCACCGCATTTTAGCAAATAGCACAAAAGTCAAAGGTTAGCGGTCCCAACATAGCCAATCGTAACAGAAGCAAACGTATCCTTTCTCAACGTAGCGTACCGCAACCACTACTTCTGGCCTCCATAAAGCCAACCAGAATATAATAGAGCGCAGTAGAGCGCAGAATTTAACCGCATTGCAGTGCAAATCACGAAAGTGGAAGAAAACCTATCCTAACCTGACCTAACCAACCACACCTAAAGGTAGTGTAACTCAACTTATCGTGATGAGGCATATGTTGCAGGACACCGAAAGCCAAGCAGAATGTATTAGAGGATTGCAGGAAGCAGAAATACACCGAATAGCAAGGTACAGCACAATAGTCATGGTTATCGCGTCC
>NW_016991553.1:0-1069 GCF_001483705.2 Eufriesea mexicana | reverse complement strand
AAGAAAGGCAGCTCACCACAATATTAGTCGAATCTGTCAATAAAATAGAACTTTCCAGCCAGGATCGACCGCATTGCAATGTCTATAGCACGTCAATAGTATCTACCCCGCTTATTTAGGCAAGAGAGATAGCTCACCACGATAATAGTCGAAACTGTCAAAACTATTGAACTTTCCAACCAGATTCAATAGCATTGCAAAGCCTAGAGGCTCTAGGCTCGCCAATAGTATCTTTCCTCCTTACCTATGCAAGGAAGTTACCTCGCCACTAAATTAGTCGAAAATGTCAATAAAATTGATTTTTCCAGGTAGATTCTATTGCATTGCAATGCCTACAGCACGCCAATAGAATCTATCCTACTTATATACGCGAAAATGTTATCTCTCCACTATATTAGCCGAAAATGTCAATAAAATTGAATTTTCCATCCAGATTCTATAGCATTGCGAAGGCTATAGCAAGCCAATAAAGTCATTCATCCTTTTTTATGCAAGAAAGATAGGTCACCACGATATTAGTCGAAACTGTCAATAAAATTGAATCTGCCAGGCACATTCTATAGCATTCCAAGGCCTATAGTACGCCAATAGAATCTTTCCTCCATATTTATGCGAGAAAGTTAACTCACAACGATATTAGCCGAGAAAGCGTCCATAAAATTGAATTTTCCGGCCAGATTCTATAGCATTGCAATGGTTATAGCTTGCCAATATAATCTTTCCTCCTGGCTTATGCAAGAAAGTTAGCTCACCACGATATTAGTCGAAAATGTCGATAAAATTTAAATTTCCAGCCAAATTCTACTGCATTCCAATGCCTATAGCACGCCAATAGAATCTACCCTGCTTATTTAGGCAAGAAAGACATACCACGATTATAGCCGAAACTGTCAATAATATTGAACTTTCCAGCCAGATTCTATAGTATTGAAATGGCCATAGCACGCCAATAGAATCATTCCTCCTTTTTTATGCAAGAAAATTAGCTCATCTCGATGATAGCCGAAAATGTCAATAAAATTGTATCTACCAAACACTTTCTATATCAATGCAATGGCTATAGCAGGCC
>NW_016991552.1:0-561 GCF_001483705.2 Eufriesea mexicana | reverse complement strand
AGAACCGGCAAATAGAATTGTATAGAACAAAAGTCAAAGCTATACTTGCCAAATCTAAGCGGACCTAGCTTAACAAAACGCAGCACAACTCAACCTAACGTGCGGAGAGCTCCATTGCCAGCCTCCCCAACGCCAAGCAGGGCATATTAGAGGAGAGTAGTGCGCAGAGGCCCATAGGATGTCCGTGTGTAGCACGAAAGTCAAAGATATCCTAACCTAACCCAAACTATCGTAACTTGTCACAACATTTCGCGTCGCAGCCACTGTCTCTGGCACTCCCAGATCAAAGCAGGAAATATTAGATGGCAGTAGAGCACACAAATCCAGCGAATAGCAGTTCACAGCACGAAAGTCAGAGATACCATATCCTAACCTAACAAAGCGTAACATAAGCGGTCGCTGCGGACGCACCGTAACGTGCCACAACCGTTATTGCTGTCATCACGAGGACCTAATGGACTATAGAAGAGCAATGCAGAGAGCAGATATCGACCGAACAGCAGTGTATTGCAGGAAAGACAAAGGTACCCTAATCAAACGTATCCTAACCTAACCAAGCCA
>NW_016991551.1:0-602 GCF_001483705.2 Eufriesea mexicana | reverse complement strand
GTTAGAATCACATTGACTTTTGTTCTATACACTGGTATCCGGTGGATTTCAGGGCCCCACATTGCCCCACTGTATTCTTATTGTCTTTGTGGAGGACTGCAGAAGAGGTCTCGGTTCCGTAGATTGAGTTAGGCCACGTTTCGTTAGGCTATGTTTTTTGGGTATCTCTGACTTACGTGGTATACACAGCATTCGGTGGATTTCTGCGCTCTACTGTGTTCTAGTATGCTCTGCATTTCTCTGGCGTGGACGGCAATAGATTTCTCGGCAAGCTAGTTTCAGTTACGTTGCTACTGGTTATGTTACGCTCGGTTGGGTTAGGACGGGACAGCTTCGGCTTTTGTGCTATACACGGCTCTTCGGTGGATTTCTGTGCTCTACATTGCTCTACTATACTCTGGTTGGCTATCGGGTGTCCAGACATAGTGGTGGCGGTACGTTAGATTAATCAATAGTACGTTCGGCTTGGTTAGATTGCGTTGCGTTAGATTTTGATAGCTTTGACTTTTGAACTACACACTGGCATTCTATGCGCATCTGCGCCCTACCGTGCGATAACGCACTCTGCCTGTGTCTGGGGACGCCAGGTGTAGTGGTTTCGG
>NW_016991550.1:0-745 GCF_001483705.2 Eufriesea mexicana | reverse complement strand
CAACCTCATGGCCAACCAGAACATACTAGAGCACAGTAGATGACAGAAATGGACCGCAGTGCATTGTACAGCACAAGGTCGATGATATCCTAACGATACCTGACATAACCTAACCAACGCAAACGTAGCATAACAAACATAGCATGCCAAGGCCACTATTGCTGTCTTCCCCAAAGCTGAGCTGAACATACCAGGTCACAACATAGCGCAGAAATTCGTGGAAAGACAAAGTGTAGCGCAAAAGTCAAAGCTGTCCTCTCGATCCCAAGCCCTACATAATTCAACCTAACGAGCCGAGAGCGCTATTGCTGGCTTCCCCAGAGGCAGGCAGTGCGAAGTAAAGAACAGAGGAGCGCAGAAACCCGCCGAATAGCAGTGCATAGCACAAGTGTCTAAGCTATCCTTTCCAAACATAACCAATCGTAACGAAACCAAACGTAACATCACTCAACCATAACGTGCAGCGACCACAATTCCTGGCATACCCAGAGTCGAGCAGAGTATAGTCGAGCACAGTAGAGCGCAGAGATCCACCGAATAACAGTCTATGCCAAAAAAGTCAAAGATATCCAAACCTAACCAAAACCGGCATACACTAACCAACGTAACCTAACGCAGCATAACGTGCCAAGACCACTTTTGCTGGATTCCCGGATACAAGAAGAGTATACTATAGCACAGTGGAGTGCAGAAAGCATCCAGGGAACAGCGAATAGCACAAATGTCAAGGATATCCTAACCTAAC
>NW_016991549.1:0-350 GCF_001483705.2 Eufriesea mexicana | reverse complement strand
CAAAATTCATAACCTGTTGTAGCTTGGTGAATACGTCGCCTAACGTCTTCAATCCAATGGCAAATACAGCCATCTACTTGCCAGAAAGTAGGTCTAATCAAAATCTGTAACCCGTTATAGCTTCGTGAATAGTTCGCATAACGCCTTCAATCCAATGGCAAGCAGAGCCATCTTCTTGCCAGATAATAGGTATATTCAGAATCTATAATCTGTTGTAGCTTGGAGAATAGGTCGACTAACGTCTTCAACCAATGGCAAGGACAGCCATCTACTTGGCAGAGAATTGCTCTATTCAAAATCTATAACCTGTTATAGCTTGGTGAATAGGTCGCCTAACGCATTCAATGCAA
>NW_016991548.1:0-514 GCF_001483705.2 Eufriesea mexicana | reverse complement strand
CCATCCATCCACCCACACATCCATACATCTATACATCCGTACATCCACATATTCCTACATTCACACACCCATACATCAATACATTCATGCATCCATACTTCTATACGTCATTACACTCATCCATCCATATGCTCATCCATCCGCACACATATCCAACCGTACATCCATCCATCCATGCACCCATCCATCCATTCATGTATCTCTACATCCACCCATACATCAATCCACCCTTCCGTCCATCCACCCATCCAAGCATCCAGCCACACATCCATACATCCATACGTCCGTACATACATTCACTCATACATCCATACATTCATAAATACATATACCCGTACATACATCCATCCATTCAACCATACATCCATGCATCCATACATCCGTACATCCACATATTCGTAAATCCATACATCCATACGTCAATACATTTATGCATCCATACAACTCTACTTCATTACATTCATCCACCCATATATTTGTCCATTCACAAATACATCCAACCATACATACATCC
>NW_016991547.1:0-824 GCF_001483705.2 Eufriesea mexicana | reverse complement strand
AAATGTCTTTTTGCGTAACTGTTGTATGAAATGATTATACTAGATTTACCGCTGAATTTAAATCGTGAGTGAACAGAGTAATCCAGCAGCTGTACTACTGCGGTAATGGCAGTGCTTGGTACTGTTATGTCGATTGTTAATTACACGAACAGCAACGGATTTGCCTTTCGGTTTCTTAGAATTGCTGTTAAATCTACATCAGTACAGAAGAGGTTAATAAAACGGCTACAATGATCCCTTGATGGATGTACTAAGTACCGTACTGTCAACTGTAAATATCTGTAGCCATATGCGTAATATGCATAGAAAATACTAGAGTTGTTGTTAAACTTAGATTATCATTGCAGAAATTTGTCCAACGTGCAAAGCATTGTGGTCATGGCTGTACTCAGTGCTGTTTCGACAATAGTTATCGTCTCGAGAGATAATTGGTCAGTCATTGGCCGATCCAGATTTGCCGAAGGGCTTAAATCATCACTGAACACACCAATCCAAGGGATACAGTGCTCTATTGATGGATGTGCTAAGAAATGTACATACAATTATAAATATCTCTTGTCGCAACCGTAGAATGTATTGACTATTCCACACTTGTCTTGAAATTTACATTATCAGCGAACAGATTAGCATAACCGTCAAATTAATGTGATCGGGGCTGTCCTCAGAACCCCTTCGCCAATTGTTAATACCACGAGGGATAAGGGGACAGTCCTTTGACATACATGAAGTACTATATAACCGAACATCATCAACGAACATGCTAATTCAACAGCTACGGTGCTCTGGTGATGGACGAACTAAGTGCCGCACTGAAAATTGTAAAT
>NW_016991546.1:0-1072 GCF_001483705.2 Eufriesea mexicana | reverse complement strand
CGTTACGCGACCAAACAATGCCGGCCTCCCCATCGCCAAGCAGAATGTATTAGAGAGGTGTAGAGCGCAGAAATCCATAGGATCGCATGAAATAGCAGAAAAGTAAATGATATCCATACCTAAACCAGGAAAGCATAACATAACCATACATACCCTACGTCATCCTAACGTGACAAGACCGCTATTGCAACCCTCCTCAACCGCAAGCAGAGCATATCAGAGCACAGTAGAGCGCAGAATTCCACTGAATAGCAGCGAATGTCACTAAAGCCAAAGCTACCCTATTCTAACGTAACCAAACTTAACCTAACCAAACGCAGCACAACCAAGCCTAACGGGCTGAGGACACCATTGCTGGCCTACACAGAGACAAGCAGAACATATTAGAGCACAGAAAAGCGCAGGTACCCACCTTATAGCAGAGTATAGCGCAAAAGAGAAAGGCATTCTAACCACACGTAAGCAAACCTAACCTAACCAGGCGTAACCTATAACGACCTGTAGTGCCACGGACGCTATTGCTGGACTCCCCGGAGTCGAGTAGTGTATAGTAGAGCAACGAAGAGCGCAGGAATCCACCGAATAGCAGTGTAGATCGAAAAAGTCGAAGTTATCTCATCCTAACCCAGCCAAACGTAACACAGCCAAACGTAACATTGCTCACCCTATCATGAACACAACACTATTGCTGACCTTGCCACAGCAAAGCTAAATATACTAGAGCACAGGAGAGTTTAGAAATCTTACGCACTGAAATTCAAAGCACAAAGGGCGCAGATATTCCTTCCTTACCTGACTCAACCTAACTTAGCCAAACGAAGCCTGACTAAACCTAACGTGCCGACACCAACATTGCTTGCTTCTAGAGCGCCAAACAGGGCATATTAGAGCAGAGAAAAGCGCAAAAATTCAGCGAATAGCAGTTTATAGCACAGAAGACAAGGAATCTCTATCCTAACCTAACCAAACGTAACATAAGCGGATGCAACGTAACACAACTCGACATGCAACGACCGCCATTGCTGGCCCCACGAGAGCTAAGCAGAGTATATCAGAGCAATGTAGAACACCG
>NW_016991545.1:0-622 GCF_001483705.2 Eufriesea mexicana | reverse complement strand
ATCTGGCAGGAAAATTCAATTATATAGACTTTTACGACTTATATCGTGGTGAGCTATCTTTCTCGCGTAAATAGGAGGGAAACATACTATTGGCGTGCTATTGCCATTGCAGTGCCAAAGGATCTGGTTGCAAAAATCAAGTTTCTTGACATTTTCGACTAATAACGTGGTGAGTTATCTTTCTCGCATATATAAGGAGGATTGATCCTAATCGCGTGCTATAGGCATTGCAATGCAATAGAATTTTGCTGGAAAATTCAATTTCATTGACATTTTCGACTAATATCGTGGTGAGACAACTTCCCTGTATAAGTAAGGAGGGAAGATACTATTGGCGTGCTATTGCTATTGCAATGCTATAGAATCTGGATGGAAAATTCAATTTTATCAATTTTATTGACATTTTCGGCTAATATCGTGGTGAGTTAACTTTCTCGCATAAATACGAAGGAAAGATTCTATTGGCGTGCTATAGGCTTTGCAATGCTGTAGAATCGGTCTGGAAAGTTCAATTTTTTTGTCATTTTCGACTAATATCGTGGTGAGCCAACTTCCTTGTAACAGTAAGGAGGAAAGTTCCTTTTGGCGTGCTGTAGCCATTGCAATGCTGCAGAATCGGTCT
>NW_016991544.1:459-1098 GCF_001483705.2 Eufriesea mexicana | reverse complement strand
CTTCCACAGAGGCAAACAGCATGCACTAGTCACAGCAGAGCGCAGAAATCCAGCGCATTGCAGCGAACAGTATAAATGTCGTCGATATCCAGATATAACTTGACCTAACGTAACCTTACTAAACCTCGCATAACTAAAAATAACGTGCCGTGAACACCACTCCTGGCCTCCCCATAGCCTAGCAGAATATAGTAGAGGACAGTGGAGCACAGAAATCCACCGATTAATAGTGTATAGCGCGAAAGTCAACGCTATCCTAACCAAACCTAGCCTGAGCTAACCTAACCGAACGTGCCCTTACACAATCTAACGAGCCTCGGCCGCAATTTCAGCCCCCCAGAATCGAGCTGAGTATAGTAGATCAATGTAGAGCCCAGAGATCCGCCGAATAGCAGTGTATGTTACAACAGTCTAGGGTATCCTAACACAACCTGGCCTAACCTAACCGGCCCGAACGTGGCATAACTGAACGTAGCGTGCCTCGACTGCTGACGCAGGCGACCTCAGAGCCAAGCAGGATACAGTAGAGCGCAGTGGTCCATAGAAATCCTCCAAATAGCAGTTTATAGCACGAAAGTCAAAGGTATCCTAGCAAAACTTGTCCTAACCTAAGCTAACGAAACGTAGCATAACTCGACA
>NW_016991544.1:0-250 GCF_001483705.2 Eufriesea mexicana | reverse complement strand
TACAAGCGGAATTTACCTGAGTGCGGTATAGCGCGGAAATCCGTCGCATTGCAGTGAATAGAACAAAAGCCGTAGATGTCCTGCCGCAAACTGACCTAATCTAACACAAACAAACGCAGCATAGTCCAATATGAGATGACACGACCACTGCTCTTTGCCACTGAATAGCCAAGGACAATATGGTAGGACACAGTAGATCACACAAATATACTGAATAACAGTGTATAGTACGAAAGTCAGAGCTATCCTA
>NW_016991543.1:0-495 GCF_001483705.2 Eufriesea mexicana | reverse complement strand
GCATTGCAATGGCTATAGCATGCCAATAGAATCTTTGCTCCTTATTTATGGAACAAAATTAGCACACAACGATATTAGAAGAAAATGTCGATAAAAAGAATCTTCCATTCAGATTCTATTCCATTGCAATGGCTATGGCATGCCAATAGAATACTTCCTCCATATTTATGCAAAGCAATTACCTCACCACGATACTATTCGGAAATGTCGATGAAATTGAATTTTCCAGTCAGATTCCATAGTGTCAGATTCCATAGCATTTCAATGGCTACAGCATGCCAATAGAATCTTTCTTCCGTATTTATGCAAATAACATAGCTCACCACGATATTAGTCGAAAATGTCAATGAAAATGAATTTTCCAGTCAGACTCTGTAGCATTGCTATGGCTATAGCATGCCAATAGTGTCTTTCCTCCTTATTTATGCTGCAAAATTAGCTCACCACTGTATTGGGCGTAAGTGTCAATAGAATTGAATTTTCCAGACAGATTCT
>NW_016991542.1:0-1021 GCF_001483705.2 Eufriesea mexicana | reverse complement strand
CGGAAACTAACACAGCCTATCTTGCCACGACGCTATTGCTAGTCTGCGCAGAGTCGGGCAGAGTATAGTCAAACAAGGAAGAGCGCAGAAATCCTCCGAAATGAAGTGCATAGCAAGAAAGTCAAAGTTACCCTATCCTAACATGAATAAACGTAACCTGCCCGAACGTAACATAGCTCAACCTATCGCGACGAGAGCACTATTGCTGGCCTCCACAGCGCCATGCAGGGCATATTAGAGGAGAGTAGAAAGCAGGCGTCCATAGAATGGCAGTGCATAGCACGAAAGTCAAAGACATCCTGACCTAAGCATAACAAACCTAACCTAACCAAACGAAACATATTACAACCTTACGCGCCGCGGCCACACCTTTTGGAATTCCCAGATTAGAGACGAGATTATTAGATGGCAGTAGATGCAGACGTCCACCGAAAAGCAGTTTACAGCGCAAAGGTCGAAGCTATACTATCCTATCATATCCAAACGTAGCAGAAGCGGCCTTTACGAAATGCTACCTGACGAGCCACGACCGCTATTGCTGTCATAACTGGAGCTAAGCAGGGAATAGCAGAGCAATGCAGAACGCTGAAATCTACCGAATAGCAGTGTATAGCAAAAGGTCAAAGCTACCATAGCCGAACATAGTCAAGCCTGACCAAACTAAACGTAATATAACTAGACCTAACGAGCCGAGAGCACTAAACCTGGCGTCCACAGAGGCAAGCAGGAAGCGATAGCGCACAGAAGAGCGCAGATGTCCACATAACAGCCGTGTCTATTACAAAAGTTAAAGATATCGTAACCTAATAGAGCGTATCCTAGCCAGACGCAACGTGACTTAATCTAACGTGATTGACGACCACACTTGCTGGCTTCCTGAGGGCCGAGCAGAGCACTGTAGGGCTGCGAAGGGCGCAGAAATACACCAAA
The DNA here is from genome assembly GCF_001483705.2 of Eufriesea mexicana. Taxonomy (NCBI): domain Eukaryota; kingdom Metazoa; phylum Arthropoda; class Insecta; order Hymenoptera; family Apidae; genus Eufriesea; species Eufriesea mexicana. The sequence continues at coordinate 91 of NW_016991542.1, read as the reverse complement.
TAGATGTGTGTAACACAATAGTCAATGTCATCCTAACCAAGCTTAACCTAACCTAACCAAACCGAAAGTAACCTAACTCAACCGAACGTGC
>NW_016991541.1:0-260 GCF_001483705.2 Eufriesea mexicana | reverse complement strand
CCATCCTGTTTCTATAGCATTGCAATGGCTGTAGCACGTCAATAGAATCTTTCCTCCTTATTTGTGCAAGGAAGTTAGCTCACCCCGATATTAGTCGAACTTGTGAATATAATTATATTTTCCAGCCAGATTCTGTTACACTGCAGTGGTCACAGCAGGCCAATGGAACTTTTCCTCCTTATCTACGCAAGAAAGTTAGCTAAGCACGACAATAGTCGTATCTGCGAATAAAATTGAAATTTCCAGACAGATTCAATTGC
>NW_016991540.1:0-592 GCF_001483705.2 Eufriesea mexicana | reverse complement strand
CCAGACCAAACCAGAGCATATAATATGACAGTATAGCGCAGAAATCCGTAGAATCTCAGTCTACAGCACAAAAGCCAAAGGTACCCTATCCTAACGTATCCAAACGTAACATAAAAGAAACGCCTTCTCAGCCTAACGTGCAGAGACCACTATTGCTGACCACGCCAGAGCAGGGCGGAACACATGAGAGCACAGTAGAGCGCAGAAATCCACCGAATATCAGTGTATGGCACAAAAGTTAAACACACCCTCTCTTAACCTAGTAACTTGGAGCATTGCCAAACGCAACATAAATCAAAATAACTTTCTGCGACCACTTCTGCTGGCCTCTCGAGGTTCGAGAAGAGACTGATAGAGCACAGTAGAGCGCAGAATTCCACCGAACAATAGTTTACAACACTAAAGTCAAAGCTATCCTCTCCTAAACTGAAAAAGCGTAATATAACCAAACGTAACGTACCACCAGGGGTGCCACGTCCACTGTTGCTGGCCTTCCAGCGCCAAGCAGAGCATATTAGAAGAGAGTAGAGCTCAAATATCAATAGAAATGCAATGCAAAGCACAACAGTCGAAGCTACCCTATACAAACATG
>NW_016991539.1:0-1516 GCF_001483705.2 Eufriesea mexicana | reverse complement strand
TGGACACCACGTAAGCCAATGATATCCATACCTAACCCAGACTAACGTAATATAACCAAACGGTGACTAACAGAACCTAACGTGCCAAGACCACTATAACTCCCCCTCAAAGTCGAGCAGAGTATAGAAGAGCAATGTAGAGCGCAGAAATCCACCGAATAGCAGAGTACAGCACAAATGACCAAGCAACGCTGTCCTAACCTAGCCAATGGCAACATAACCAAGCGCGACATAACTCAGACTAACGTGTCGAGAACAACGCTGCTGGCCTCCCAACAGCCAGGCAGATTACACCAGAGCACAGTAGAGCACAGCCATCCACCGGAAGCAGTATACAGCACAAATGTCAAAGCCATCCTATCCAGACTTAACCTAACCTAACCAAGCCGAACGTAAACTAACTCAACCAAACGTGCCACGGCCGCAATAGCTGGCCTAGCTGGAGACAAACAGAGGCTAGCAAAGCAAAGCAGAGAGCAGGTATCCACCGAATAGCTGTATATAGCACAAAAGTCGAAGGTGTCATATCCTAACCTAGCCAAACGTACCGTATCCAAACGTAACCAAGCTCAAACTATCATGGCGAGACCACTATTGCTGGCCCCACAGATACATGCAGAATGTACTAGTGCACTAGAGTGCGCAGAAATGCACCGTATTGCAGTGAACGGCACAAAAGCCGTACATAACCAAACCTAACCTGACCTAACATATCCTAACCTTGGGTAGAATATCTGGAAGCAACCTGCCGCGACCACTCCTCCTGGCCTCCCCAGAGCCAAGCTGATTGTAGCAGAGCACAGTACATCACACAGATGCACAGAATAGCAGTGTACGGCTCGAAAGTAGAAGCTACACTAACCAAACCCAACCCAACCTAGTCTAACCAATCGTAACATAACTCGACCTAACGTGCCGCGACCACTATTGTGGGCCTCCCCTGAGTAGGGCAGAGTATAGTCGATCAATGTAGAGCGAAGGAATCCACCGAGTAGCAGTTTGTAGCACTAAATTCGAGGATGCCCTAACCTAGCCTGGCACAACCCAACCCAACCAAATGTAGCATAACTCAATATAACGTTCCTCGTTCCACGACCGCTATTGATGGCCATTGTAGTGCCAAGCGGAGCACATCAGAGCACATTAGAGCGTAGAAATTCACCGAATGGCAATGTATAGCACAGAGAATAAAATAGCGTATCAAAACTTTGCCAAACGTAACATAAAAAAATGTAACGAAACCCAACCTAACAGGACGCGACCACCATTGCTGGCCTCGACAGAGACAAGCCGAATGTACTAGGGAGCAGCTGTGCGCAGAAATCCACCGCACTATACTGAAAAGCACAAAGTGGTATGATATCGTAAACTAACCTGATACAACCAAACGTATCGTCTCTCAACGTAACGAGCCGTGGCCGCTGCTCCTGGCTCCCCATAGCCCAGCAGAACTTAGCACAGCACAGTAGATCACAGAAATCCACCGAATAACAGGGTACAGCACGAAAGTGAAAGC
>NW_016991538.1:0-598 GCF_001483705.2 Eufriesea mexicana | reverse complement strand
GTCTCTGGGGTGGCCAGTGACGGCGGTCTCGGCACGCTACGTTGAATTCCGCTACGTATCCTTACGTTAAGTTTGGTTAGGTTAGGATAGAATAGCTTAGACTTTTGTCCTAAACACTGCTATGCTCCGTTTTCTGCGCTCTACTGCGTTCTAATGTTTCCTTCATGGCTCTGGGAAGCCAGCAATATTTGCCTCGTCACGTTATGTTGAGATATGTTACGTTTGGTTAGGTGTGGTTATGTTACGTTTGGTTATGTCAAGATTGTGAATATGGTTGCATTGACTTCTGTGCTCTACACTGCTATTCAGCGTACTTCTGCGCTAGCATGCCCCAGTATGTCCCGCTTGGCTCTGGGGAGCGCATCAATAGTGGCTTCGGCACGTCATGTTGGGCTGGGCTGCAATTGCTTATGTTAGATACGGTCAGGTAAGTTTCGGGTACATTTGACTTTTTTGCTTTACACAGCAATGTGGTAGACTTCAGCGCTCTCCTGTGCTCACGTGTATTCTGCCTGGCCATGTGGAGGCCAGCAAGAGTGGCCTCGGCATGTTTGGTTGAGCTATGCTGCAATCAGTTATGTTACGCTTGGCGAGGTTA
>NW_016991537.1:0-628 GCF_001483705.2 Eufriesea mexicana | reverse complement strand
GTTAGGATTGGATAGCCTTTACTATTGTCCTATACACTGCTATTCGGTGCATTTCTAAGCTCTGCTGTGCCCTAGTATATCTTGCTTGGCTTTAGGGAGGGAAGCAATGACGGTCTTCACACGTAAGTTTGTTTGAGTTAGGCTATGTATGGCTGTGTTCTGTTGGTTTGTGTTAGGTATGGGTTGCTTAGGCTATTCCGATATACGCTGCGATTCGATGGATTTCTGCGTTCCACTATAAACAAATGTGTTCTGATTGGCTCTGCGGGTGCCAGCAACCATGGTCGCGGCACGTTAGGTTGTGTCAGGTTACGCTTGGTTATGTAACGATTGGCCATGTTAGGAGGAGATAGCTTTGACGTTTGTGCTATAAACAGCTTCTCGGTGCATTTCTGCGCTCTACATGGCTCTACTATACTCTGCTCGACTCTGTGGAGGCCAGCAATGGTCGTAAGGGCACTATAGGTTTTGTTAGGTTACGTTTTATTGGGTTCGGGTGGGTCAAGTTTGGTGAGGATGACAGTGGGTTTCGTACTATGCACCGTTCTTCCGTGGATTCCTGCTTTCTGCTGTGCTCTAATATGCCCTGCGTTGCTCTGGGGTGGCCAGCGATACTAGTCGCGGCACG
>NW_016991536.1:0-372 GCF_001483705.2 Eufriesea mexicana | reverse complement strand
TAAATAAGGAGGTAAGATTCTATTGGCGTGCTATAGGCATTGCAAAGCTATAGCATCCGCCTGGAAAACAAAATTTTATTGACATTTTCGACTAATATCGTTGTTAGCTAACTTTCGTGCATAAATAAGGGGGAGAGATTCTATTGGCGTGCTATAGCCATTACAATGCACTGGAATGTGGTTGGAAAATTCAATTTTATTGACATTTTCGACTAACGTCGAGGTCAGCAAACTTTCTTGCGTAAATAAGGAGGAAAGATTCAATTCACTTGCTATAGCCGTCGGAATGCTATAGAATCTGGCTGGAAAGTTCAATTTTATTTACATTTTCGACCAATATTGTGGTGAGTTAACTTGCTTGCATAAATAAGG
>NW_016991535.1:0-829 GCF_001483705.2 Eufriesea mexicana | reverse complement strand
TAACTTTCTTGCATATAAAAGAACGAAAGATTCTATTGTCGTGCTATGGCCATTGCAATGCCATAGAATCTGCCTGGAAAGTGCAATTTTACTGACATTTTCGATTAACTTCGTGGTGAACTATCTTTCTTACATATGTAAGGAGGAAAGATTCTACTGGCGTGCTATAGCCATTGCAATGCTATAGAATCTAGCTGGAAAATACAATCTTATTGACATTTGCAACTAATATCGTGGTAACCTAGCTTTCTTGCATATATAAGCTGGAAAGATTATTGAAAAATTCTACTGGCGCGCTATAGTCATTGCGATGCTATAGAATCTGGCTGGAAAATTCAATTTTATTGAAATTATCGACTACTATCGTGGTGGCATAACTTTCTTGCATATACAAGGAGGAAACATTCTACTGGCGTACTAGAGTCATAGCGATGCTGTAAAATCTGGCTGGAAAATTCAATTTTATGTATATTTTTGACTAACATCGTGGTCAGCTAACTTTCTGGTATAAATATAGACGAAATATTCTATTGGCGTGACATAGCCATAGCAAAGGTATAGAATCTGGCTGGAAAACTCGATTTTATGGACATTTCAAATAATATCGTGCTGAGCTGCTTTTCCAGTATAAATAATGAGGATAGATTCTATTGACGTGCTGTAGCCATTGCAATGCTTTAGAATCTGCCTGGAAAACTCGATTTTATGGACATTTTCGTCTAATATCGCGGAGAGCTATTATACCCGCATAAATAGTGAGGAAAGGTACTTTTGGCGTGCTATAGCCATTGCAATGCTATAGAATCGGGCTGGAAAGTTCAATTTTATT
>NW_016991534.1:0-526 GCF_001483705.2 Eufriesea mexicana | reverse complement strand
CGTAGCAAATCTAGAATATTGAAGGAGAGGTACATTATAGCTCAAGATATTGTAATTGACAAAACTTTACTTAGTACCGCCAACATCACGGTACTGTTGCCGCTGGATTAATTTGTTCACTGATGATTCAATTTCGGCAGCGAATCTACAATTATTAATGTATAGTACAGTTATGGCGAGAGACATTTCCAGCGGACAGTGTCGTACTTGGTACGTCGACTAGCAGAGCACTGTAGTCGTTGGATCGATATGTTCAGCCATGGTACAAAATTCTGTTGCATTTCGAGAAGAACAAAAGGACATTTCCATTATCGGGCGAGACATTTATAATTCACAACACAGTACTACGTACAGCAGTAATCATAGTGCTGTATCCGTTGGATAACATTGTTCACTGACGCTGCATATTCCAAAGCAATTCTGGGATATTGAATATATAGTACAGTTAAGGCTAGAGACAGGCACAACTGACAGAAGCGTACACATTACATCTACCAACAGAGCACTGTTGCCGTTGCATTAACCT
>NW_016991533.1:0-314 GCF_001483705.2 Eufriesea mexicana | reverse complement strand
GCTTTACTAAAGCTAACGTGCCGATACCACTATTGCATGAATCCACAGAGCCAGGCAGAATATGCTAGAGCACATAGCAGCACAGGAATGAACCGGACAACAGTATATACCACGTAAGCCAATGCTATACAAACCTAACCCAGAATAACGTAAACAAACCAAACGTAGCCTAATACAACCAAACGAGCCGAGACCACTATTAATAACCATATAGTCGAGCAGAGTATATTAGAGCCACGTAGCGCGTAGAAATCCACCGAGCTGCAGCCTACAGCACGAAAGTCAACTATAACCTATCCTAACCTATCCAAACG
>NW_016991532.1:0-643 GCF_001483705.2 Eufriesea mexicana | reverse complement strand
AGCTTGGCTGTGGCAAGGCTTACAAGGGTAGTCCCGACGCGTTAAGTTGAGTCAGGCTACGATCTGTTAGGTAGAGTTTTGCTACGTTTCGTAATGATAGCTTTAACTTTTTTTGCTGTGCACTGCTGTTAGGTGTATTCCTGCGCCCTACAGTGCTCTAATGCTTTCAGCTTGGAAATCGGAAGGCCAGCAATAGTGCTCCAGACACGTTATGTTGGGTCAGTCTACGTTCGGTTGGGTTAGGTTAGGATAAGATTTTTGGTTAGGATAGCTTTAACTTTTGCGCCGTACACTGCTATTCGGTGGATGTCTGCGCACTACTGTGCTCTAGTATGTCCTGCTTCGCTCTGGGTGCAGCAATAGTAGTTTCGGCTCGTTAGGTTGTGTTTGGCTATGTTTAGCTATGCTGCGTTGGTATGGGTTCGTTTCGGGTACTCCCTACTTTTCAGATATACACGTCGATTCTATTGATTTCTGCGTTCTGCTCTCCACTCTTGTGTTCTGCTTGGCTCAGGCTAGGCCAGCAATGGTGGCGGCGGCACCTCAGGTTGAGATAGGCTACATTTGGCTATTTTACGTCTGGACAGCTTAGGAGAGGATAGCTCTGACTTTATAGCTGTAGTCTGCTGTGAGGCGAGTTTCT
>NW_016991531.1:0-560 GCF_001483705.2 Eufriesea mexicana | reverse complement strand
ATAATGCTCGCGGCGCGTCAGGTGGAGTTAGAAATCTTTTGGTCGTGCTAGGATAGGTTGGGTAAGGTTAGGATAGCTTTGACATATGTGCTCATCATTGCTATCCAACGGACCTCTGCGATACTGAGCCCTATCACACTATGCTTGTCTTTGTGTACCCCAGGATGAGTGCTCTCGGCACGTTAGGTTAAGTTATCTTACGTTTGGTTAAGTTACGTTAGTTTGGGTTAGGCATGGATAGATATGACTTTCGTGGTATACCCTGCTTTTCGGCAGATTTCTACGCTCTACCATGCACTAGAATTCCCTGCTGCCTCTGGGGAAGACAGTAATAGTGGTCGCGGCTGGTTAGCTTCAGTTACTCTACGTTTGCTTAGGTTAGGTTACGTCTGGTTAGGCTAGGATATCTTTGACTTTTGTGCTATATATTCCAATTAGGGTGCTCTCTGCGCTCTACTGCCCTCTACTATACTCTGATCGAAACTGGGGGGTCAGCTTTAGTGGTCATATTTCTATAGGTTGCGTTAGGGCACGTTCAGTTATGTTACGTTTGGTTGGGT
>NW_016991530.1:0-577 GCF_001483705.2 Eufriesea mexicana | reverse complement strand
TCCTGGCGTCCCCAGGGAAAACCAGATTTAGATAGAGCACAATAGAGCGCAGGAATACACAAAATGGCAGTGTGTAGCAGACAACTCAAAGCGACCCTTACCTAACCCAATAGCGCATAACCTAGCCAAACTTAAGATAACTCAAGGTGACGTGCCTGGACCACGATAGATGGCATCCCAGATTTAGCCGATGGTAGAGAGCAGACATTCACCATCTAACAGTGTATAGCACGAAAGTCGAAGCTATGCCAACCTAACCTAACCTAACCTAACCTAGCAAACGTAACATATCAATACGTATCGTGCCACAAGCAATATGCTGTCGTACCCGCGGCCGAGCTCGGTACAGTAGAGAAATGTAGAGAGGAGAAAGCCGCGGAATAGCAGCGTATAGCACATAAGTCAAAGATATCCTACCCTAACCTAATCGCAGCATTGCCGAACGTAACGTAACTGAACCTTCCATGCCGCGGCCACTATTGCTTCCCTCCCGAGGGCCAAGCAGAAAATAATTGAAGAACCAGGAGCGCAGCAATCCATAGAATAGCACTGAATAGCTGAAAAGTCGAACATATTC
>NW_016991529.1:0-366 GCF_001483705.2 Eufriesea mexicana | reverse complement strand
CACAGTAGTGCGCAGAAATCCACCGCATTGCAGTGAATAGCAGAAGAGTCGGAGATATCCAAACATAACCTGACCTAACCTAACCTAACGGAACGTAGCATAACTCAACATAACGTGCGGCAATCACTGCTGCAGGCATCCCCAAAGCTAAGCAGAATATAGTAGGGCACAGACGATGACAGGAATCCTCCACATTATGGTGTTTAGTACGAAAGTCAGAGATACACGGTCTTAATATATAAAGTCTTAAAATAACCAATCCTAGCATGTCTAAACCTAACGTACCGCGGCCACTACTGCTGACTCCCCCCCGAGTCAAGCAGAACATACTTGGGAACAGAAAAGCGCAGAAATCCACCGAATAGC
>NW_016991528.1:0-574 GCF_001483705.2 Eufriesea mexicana | reverse complement strand
CAGCGCAAAAGTCAAAGCAATCATATCCTAACCTCTCCAAACGCAATATAAGCAAGCGTACCCAAATTGAAACTAACGTTGCGAGACCACAATGGCTGGCCTCCCGAGAGCCGAGCGGAATATGCAAGAGAACAGTAGGGCGCAGAAGTGCGCCGCTAAAACAGTGTAAGATACCTGAACTAACCTAAACTACCGAAGGGTAGACAGCTCAGCATAGCGTGCCGCGACCAGTATTCCTGGCCTCGCCAGGACCAAGCAGAATATAGTAGAGCACAGTACGGCGCACAGATCCACTGAGTAACAGTGTATAGTCAGAGTGTCAAAGCTACCATGACCGAAACTTGCGCTTCCTAACCAAGCCAAGCGTAAACTGACAACGCAGTGTGCCGAAAACAAAATTGCTGGCCTCCCCAGAGCCAAGCTGAAAATATTACGGCACACTAGAGCACGGAGATACACCGAATAGCAGTGTATAGCACAAATGACAAAGTTATCCTATCCTTACCTATTGAAACGTAACGTAACCAAACCTGACATAACACAACCTAACGTGCCGCGAACACTGTCGTAAGCC
>NW_016991527.1:0-545 GCF_001483705.2 Eufriesea mexicana | reverse complement strand
GCTTGCCTCTACGGTGGCATGCAATATTGGTCTGGTCGCGCTATGCTGATCTACACTTCGTTTTGGTTGGCTGGGTGAGGTTAATTTCGGTTAGGATAGCTTCTACTCACGTGCCATACACTGCTATTCGGTGTGCTTCTGTGATCTACTTGGCTTTACCATTCCCTACTTGGCACTGGGATGGCCGGAAGCAGTGGTCGCTACACGATATGTTGAGCTATGCTACGTTTGCTCAGGTTATGTTAGCCTGTGATAGATTTGCATAGCGATGACTCTTGTGCTATACACTGCTATTATGTGGATTCCTGCGCTTCACTGTGTTCTATCATTTTCTACCTGGCTCTGGGGTGGCAAGAAGTAGTGGTCTCGGCACGTTAGTTTGAGATATGTTGCGTTTGTTTGTGCTTCGCTTGGAGATGTTAGGACACTTTTGCTTAGACCTTTGAGGCATGCGCTGCGATTAGGTTGATTTCTGCCCTACACAATGCACCAATATGTACTGCTTGTCTCTGTGGCGGCCAGATACAGGCACGTCAGGTTGAGTT
>NW_016991526.1:0-679 GCF_001483705.2 Eufriesea mexicana | reverse complement strand
GTCAAAGCCATCCTAGCCTAACTTAGCCTACCCTAATCAAGCCAATCATAACATGACACAAACAAACGTGCTGCAAACACTTCTTCTGGACTCCGAGCAGACAAGCAGAGACTAGTAGAGCATAGCACAACAGTAGGAGCTATCCTATCCAAACTTAGCCTAACCTTGCCCCACCAAACGCAATCTAACTTAACCTAACACGCCGCGGCCTCTATTTCTGGCCTCCTCGGAGTCAAGCAGAGTGTACTAAAGCACGGTAGAGCGCAGAGATCCACCGAATAGCAGTGTATAGCACAAAAGTCAAAGCCACCGTAACCAATCCTAACCTAACCTAACCTAACCGAACGTAACACAATCCAACCTAACGTGCCACTACAGCTACTGGTGACCACCACAGGGGCAAGCAGATGCTAGTAGAGCAATGCAGATATCGAACGAATAGCAATGTATAAAACAAAAGTCAAAGCAATCTTAACCAAAGCTATCATAACCTAGCCAAGCCAAACGTAACATATCACTACCGAGGGTGCCACGAATATTCTTGCTGGCCTCCCCAGAGAAAAGCAGAACATGTTAGTGCACAGTAGAGCTCAGAAGTCCAACGAATAGCAGTGCGTGGCGCAAAAGTTAAAGATATTCATCCTAACAGAACCAGCCGTGACATAACCAAACTCAACAT
>NW_016991525.1:0-660 GCF_001483705.2 Eufriesea mexicana | reverse complement strand
AAATCTCAAAAAATATAACCTTGAACAAATTTTTTCGCCTGTCATAATATTTGCCCCTCTGAACCAACTAATGTTTTCCTTTGACATTTTTTTCTATCATAAAAAGCAAGCGAGGTATTTTAGATGCTCGAGTTAGATGAGACACCCGGTATATAATGTAAAATGGAAATTTAAATTTATTTTGTATTTTACGAGCAATATAAAGCGAAATAAGTAGTACCGAGTAAATAATAATAGTAAAGTTAGGTAAGACACCCGGTATATAATATAAAATTGAAATTGAAATCTATTTCGTATTTTACGAGTAATATAAACTGAAGTAAATAATACCGAGTAAATAATAGTAAATAATTCTAACTTTCTACGATATATTTTTTTCAATTATTACAATTTTTCAATATTATCCACAATTTTGTTTTTTAGTATAAATTATCGTATTCTTGCATTCACATTTAAAATCCGAATTTAACCACTTTTCATAACCGTATTGTATTGCATAATCGAATATATAAACAAATTAATAATTTAACAACCATAATTAGACAAGAAACTATATTTCTGCATATATTAATTTTTTTAAACATATAAATTTTTGAACAAAATAATTATCTATTAACAATTATTTTAATTAAATAAATATATTTAATATAATACAGAAAC
>NW_016991524.1:0-367 GCF_001483705.2 Eufriesea mexicana | reverse complement strand
TCAGTTGCTAATGTTTCGAGCGGTAATGGATCTGCCCTTTGACCTTCTATAATTGCTATAGAAACTAAGTCAACACTGAACAGATCAATCCATCGGATGCAGTGCGCTATTGATGGATGTACTGAGAACCGTACTGCCAATTTTGAATGCATCTAGCCATAACTCATACGTACATTCGTGATTCTAGTGCTCCTGAGAGATATAAATCATCATTGAACATATCAATCCAATTCTACAATGCTCTGTTGATGCACGTAAATAGGACTGTACCAATAATTATAAATATCTCTAGTCATAACCGTAATATACATTGATTATTCTGTACTTGCCTTGAAAGTTACATCATCAGTGAAGAGTTCAATCCAGT
>NW_016991523.1:4917-5169 GCF_001483705.2 Eufriesea mexicana | reverse complement strand
TCCATACATCCATGCATACATGCATTCATACATGCATACGCCCATTCATGCTTAAATCCGTACATCCATCCATACACCTATACATTCATACACCCATACAACCACAAATACATACATCCATACCTCCATCCATCCATACATCCATCAGTCAATACACCCATACATACATACATCCATACGTACATACAGCCATACATCCATCCATACACACAACCATCCAACCTTACGGCCATCAATCCATACATTCATCCA
>NW_016991523.1:0-209 GCF_001483705.2 Eufriesea mexicana | reverse complement strand
TGCATCCATCCATCCATTCATCCATAGATCCATACATACATACATCCATAAATCCATTCATCCATACTTCCTTCCATCCATACATCCATCCACACATACATCCATCCACCCATACATCCATCCACCCATACATCCATCCACACAAACATCCATCCATACATCCATACGTTCTTCCATCCATACCTCAATCCATCCATACATCCATCCAA
>NW_016991522.1:0-1001 GCF_001483705.2 Eufriesea mexicana | reverse complement strand
GGATCCAATGTGCTCTAATATGTCCTGCCTGGCTCTGGGGAGGCCAGAAGTGAAAGTCTCGTCTCATCACGGCAAGTTACGCTGCGTTTGTATAGGTTAGGTGAGGTCAGGTTGTGACAGTGTATGTCTGACTCTTATGCAGTACACTGCCCTGCGGAGGGTTTCTGCGCACTGCTGTGCTCTAGTACATTCTGCTTGTCTTTTTGCAGGACAGTAATAGTGGTCTCGGGAACTTATGTTGAGTAATGTTACGTCGGTTAGGTTGGGTTAGAAGGACTTTGTATAGGGTTGCTACAACTATTGCGCAGTTCACTTCTTTTCGCTGAATTTCTTCACTCCGCTGCGCTCTAGTATGTCCTGATTGGATCTGGAGAGGGCAGAAATAGCGGTCTCGGCACGTTAGGTTGAGTCAGGCTATGTTTGTTTATGTTCTGTTTGTTTGGGTTAAGTTTGGGTAGCTTCTAACTTTCTGATGTACTCTGCGGTTCCATGCACATCTGTGTTCTAATCTCCACTAACGTTTTCTGCTTGGCTCTATGGAGGACAGCAGTAATCGTCGCGGCGCGTTAGGTATTGTTAGGTACGTTGGGTTTTGTACGGATTGGATATGTTTGGATATGGTGTCTCTGATTTTAGTGCTATAGTCTGTCATTAGGTAGATTCCAGCGCCCTACAGTGCTTTAATGCTTTCAGCTTGACTCTGGGAAGGCTAGCAATAGTTGTATCAGTACGTGTTGTTTAGTCAGGTTACGTTCGGTTATGTATGGTTAGGCTAAGTTTGGTTGTGATAGCTTTAACTTCTGTGCTGTACACTGCTGTTCGATGGACTTCTGCGCTCTACTGTGCTCTAGTATGTCCTGCTTGGCTCTGCGATGGGCAGCAATAGCGGTCTCTGCATGTTAGGTTGCGTTAGGCTATGTTTAGCTGGGTTCTGTTGCTGTGTGTTAGGCACGGGTAGCATTGACTATGCTGATATACTCTGCGGTTCTATGGATTTCTTC
>NW_016991521.1:0-860 GCF_001483705.2 Eufriesea mexicana | reverse complement strand
ACCCAAACCATCCTAACCTACCCTAACGTAGCAAAACGAAACGTAACGTGCGGCGACCACTATAGCTGGCATCCACAGGCTCTAGTGGATTAGAGTAGAGCACAGCGGTGGGCAGCAATCTACAGAATGCCTGTGTATAGCGCGAAAGCCAAAGGTACCCTAATCAAACATTACCTAACCCAACCTAACCAAACGTAACCCAACTCAGCATTACGTGCCACGGGCGCTATTGCTCCCAACCCGGGAGTCGAGCAAGGTATAGTAGAGCAATGTAGTGCGCAGAAATCCACCGAATACGAGTGTATAGCACAGAAGTCAAAGCTATCTTGTCCTAACCCATCCAAACGTATTATAACCGAACGCAACATAGCGGCACCTAACGTGCCGAGACGACTACGGCTGGCCCCTCCACAGCCATGCTGAATATACGAGAGCACAGTACACCGCAGAAAACCACCAAATAGCAGTGTATAGTACAAGAGTCAAATAAATCCTAACCCAACTTGACCTAACCTGATCTAAGCAGGAGTAGGATAGCTGAACCTTACGCGCCGCGAGCACTACTTCCGGCTTCCGCAGAGACGAGCAGAGCGTGATAGTGTAGTGTAGAGCGAAGGATTCCATAGGGTAGCAGTGTATAGCGGAAAATTCGAAGCAACCCAGACACAACCAGAGCTATTGGAAAATTCGAAGCAACCCAGACACAACCAGAGCTAACATAAACTAACCAACGTATCCCATATCGAACTGTCGTGCAGAGAACACTATTTCTACCCACCCTAGAGGATAGCAGAACATACTAGAGCACAGTAGAGCGAGGAAACACTGCGAATAGCAATGTACGGCACAAAAGTTGAAGC
>NW_016991520.1:0-440 GCF_001483705.2 Eufriesea mexicana | reverse complement strand
CTGGAATTGCTATAGAACCTAAACCATCACTGAGCATGTTAATCTAACGCCTACAGTCCACTGCTGACGAATGTACTATGTACTATACGGCCGATTGCAAATACCACTAGCCATAACCGTACCATACATTGACACCCCAAGAATTTTTATGGAACATTAGTCATCACTGAACTGATCAACCCAACGGCTACAGTGCTCTCTCGATGGATATTCCAATTACTTCACAGTAATTTACATTAATACAGTAACAGACCGCAATAGAGGTTGATAATTATAGAATTGCACTTAAATTTAAATTATCAGCGATCAAATTAGTCCAACGGCGAAAGGACCGCGATCACGGCTGTAGTCAGTTCTCTTTCGTCAGTTGCTAATACCTCGAGTGGGTATGGGTCAGCCCTTTGTTATTCTAGAGGTGCACAAGGCTCGAAGTCGATAAT
>NW_016991519.1:0-805 GCF_001483705.2 Eufriesea mexicana | reverse complement strand
AGGCACGTTTGTTTGTGTTAGGTCGAGTTTGGGTAGGTTATGTTTGTTTGGGTTAAGTATGGGCGGCTTTGACTTTTCTGCCATTCCCTGCGATTCTATGGACTTCGGCGCTCTCCTGTCCTCTTTATGGTGGTAGGGTGGCCAGTAGAAGTGTACTCGGCACGCTAGGCTTAGTTAGCCTGCGTTAGGTTATGTTTGGTTCGTGCAGGTTGGGTTAGGACTTCAATGACGTTTGAGATATACACAGCTACTTTGTAGCTTTCTGCGCTCTACTGTGCCCCAGTATATTCTGCTTGTCCCTATGGAGGCCAGCAACAGTGGTGTCGGCACGCTAGGTTATGTCAGGTTACGTTTGCTTTTATTGCGTTTGGTTAGGTTAGTACAGGGTAGAGTTGACTTTTGCGCTATAGGCTACCATTCGGTGGATCTCTTCGCTCTACAATGTTCCACTATACTCTGCTCGACTCTGGGGAGCACAGTAATAGTGGTCCTGGCACGTCAGGTTTAGTTAGGCTACGTTTGCGTATGTTACGCTTGGTTAGGTTTGGATACGATAGCTTAGACCTTTGGGCTATAAAATGCTCTTCGGCGGATTTCTGCGCCCTGCATTGCTCTACTCTACTCTGCTCGACTCCCGGATGGGCTGCAGTTGTGGTCGCCGCACGTTAGGTTGAGTCATATTACGTTTGACTAGGTTATGTTACGTTGCATTTGGTTAGGATAGCTTTGAATTTTGCGCCAAAGGCTGCTACTCCATGGACTTCTGCGCCCTCGTGAGCGCCGTCGAAATCTGCTTGCCCCTGTG
>NW_016991518.1:0-580 GCF_001483705.2 Eufriesea mexicana | reverse complement strand
CGTTACGTTTGGTTACGTTACGTTTGGTCAGGTTATGGTTGGTTAACATTGACTTCTGCGCTGTACGCTACTATAGGGATGATTTCTGCGCTCTACCGTGCTCTAATATGTTCTTCCCCGCTCTTTGCCAGCAATAGCGATGGCGACATGTTCGGTTCAGTCAGGTTACGTTTGGTTTGGTTTAGGTAGGCTAAGTTTGGATAGGATAGCTTTGACGTTTGCGCTCTACGCTGGTCTTCGGTGGATTTTTACCATCTATAGTGCTCTAGTATATTCTGCTTAGCTATGGGGAGGTCAGCAGCAGTCCTCTCTGCACGTTAGGCTGAGTTATGTTGCGTTTGGTTATGCTACGTTTGGCTAGGTTAGGATAGTGTAGCTTTGACTTTGTGCTATACACTGCTGTCCGGTCGACTTCAGCGACCTACATTGCTCCGCTATACTCCTCCCGGCTCTCGTGAGGCCAGTAATAATGATCGTGGCACCACAGGTTGTGCTACGTTACGTTTGTTCGTGTCATGTTTTGTCAGGTTAGGAGATTATAACCTTGACTTTTGTGCTTTACGCTGCTCTCCGGTGGATT
>NW_016991517.1:0-621 GCF_001483705.2 Eufriesea mexicana | reverse complement strand
TCAATGCCAAACTTACCAAACCTAACATAAACTAACCGAACCTAACGTAACCTAACAAAACCTGTCGAGACGCGACTGCCATGTCTGTCCTCCACAGAGCCGAGTAGAGTATAATAGAGCAACGAAGAGCGCCGTAATAGTCCGAATTGCAGTGCATAGCACAAACATCAAAGTTACCATATCATATCCTTATCAATCCATAACCAAGCGCAACCTTTCAAAACCTAACTTGCATAGACAAATACTGCTGGCCTCCACATTGCCAAGCAGAACGCATTAGCGGAGAGTGTAACGCAGAAATCTATAGAATGGCAGTGATTATCAGGAGAGTCAAAGATATTCCAACATAGTCCAGGTTACCCTAACATAACCAAACGTAACCTAACACAACCTAACGTGCCGAGACCACTATTGCTGGCCTCCGCGGAGCCAAGCGGAACATACAAAAGCACAGCAGAGCGCAGAAAGCCACCGCCTTCCTGTTTACATCAGAAAAGTCAAGGATGTCCCGTCTTAACTTAACCTAACGTAACATAGGCGTATGTAATAAATCTCAACCTGCCGTGTAGACACAACTATTACTGGACTGCACAGAGCCAACTAGAACATACCAGATCACAG
>NW_016991516.1:0-1384 GCF_001483705.2 Eufriesea mexicana | reverse complement strand
AGACCTATTCCCTGGCAAGCAGATGGCTGTACTTGCCATTGGATTGAGGGCGTTTTGCGATCTTTTCACCAAGCTATAACAGGTTATTTATTTTGAATAGACCTATTCTCTGGCAGGTAGATGGCTGTACTTGTCATTGGATTGAAGGTGTTAGGCGATCTAATCACTAAGCTACGGCAGCATATATATTTTGATTAGATTTATTCTCAGGCAAGTAGGTGGCTGTTCTTGCCATTTGATTGAAGGCGATAGGCGATCCATTCACCATGCTATATCATGTTACAGATAATGAATAGACATATTCTGTGGAAAGTAGATGGCTGTACTTGCAGTTGGATTGAAGTCGATGGGCGATCTATTCACCAAGCTATAACAGGTTATAGATTTCGAATAGACCTATTCTCGGGCAAGCAGATGGCTGTACATGCCATTGGATTAAAAGCGTTTGGCGATCTATTCACCAAGCTATAACAATTCATAGGTTTTGAATAGACCTATTCTCTGGCAAGTAGATGGGAGTACTTGCCATTGGATTGAAGGCGTTATACGATCTATTCACCAAGGTATAAGAGGTTATAGATTTTGAATAGACCTTCTCCCTGGCAACCAGGTAGCTCTACTTGCCATTGGATTGAAGGCGTTCGGAGATCTATTCACCGAGCTACAACACACTATAGATTTTCAACAGTCCTATTCTCTGGCAAGCAGATGGCTGTACCTGCCTTTGGATTGAAGTCGTTAGGGTATCTATTCACCAAGTTATAACAGGATATATATTTTGGATAGACCTATCCTCATGAAGGCGATAGGCGATCCATTCACCATGCTATATCATGTTACAGATAATGAATAGACATATTCTGTGGAAAGTAGATGGCTGTACTTGCAGTTGGATTGAAGTCGATGGGCGATCTATTCACCAAGCTATAACAGGTTATAGATTTCGAATAGACCTATTCTCGGGCAAGCAGATGGCTGTACATGCCATTGGATTAAAAGCGTTTGGCGATCTATTCACCATGCTATATCACGCTACAGATAATGAATAGACCTATCCTATGGCAAGTAGATGGCTGTACTTGCAATTGGATTGAAGGCGTTAGGCGATCTATTCACCATGCTATATCACGCTACAGATAATGAATAGACCTATCCTATGGCAAGTAGATGGCTGTACTTGCCAATGGTTGAAGACGTTAGGCGACCTATTCACCAACTTATAACAGATTTCAGATTTTGAATAGGCCAATTCTCTTGCAAGTAGATGGCTGTACCAGTCATTGGATTGAAGGCGTTAGGCTCCCTATTCGCCAAGCTATATCAGATTATAGTTTTTGAATAGACCTATTCTCTGGCAAGTAAATGGCTGTACTTGCCATTGGAT
>NW_016991515.1:0-293 GCF_001483705.2 Eufriesea mexicana | reverse complement strand
ATCCGTAGATCCATACATCCATACATCCATACATCCATAAATCCATCGATCCATACATCCAACGATCCGTACAAACACCTTTCCATACATCCATCCAACTATACATCCACCAATCCAAACATCCATCGATCCATACATATATCCATCCATACATCCATATATCAATCCATCCATCCATCAATCCATACATCCATACATACATCCATACGTCCATACATCCATACATACATATATATATATACATCCATACATCCATACATCCGTACATCCGTCCATCCATACCTCAATCCATT
>NW_016991514.1:0-727 GCF_001483705.2 Eufriesea mexicana | reverse complement strand
CGGACTTCTTCGCTCCACTGTGCTCTAGTATATTCTGGTTAGCTCTGTGGAAGACAGCAATAGCGGTCGACTCGCGTTAGGCTGAGCCAGGTTACGTTTGGTTATGTTACGTTCGGTTAGGTATTGTCTAGAGTAGCTCTGACGTTTGTGCTGTAAACTGCAGTTCGGTGCATTTCTACGCTCTGCTCAGTTCTTATACGTTCTGCTTGTCTCTGGGGAGGCCGATAGTAGTGGTCACGGCATGATAGCTCGAGTTTGGTTGCGTGCTGTTTGGTTAGCTTAATATGAATCACGTTACGATAGCTTCTACTTTTCCGCTCTACACGGCCATTATATAGGCTCTTGCGCACTGCTCTCCGCTAGTACGTTCTGCTTGGCGATGGGGAGGCCAGCAATAGTGACCTAGGAAATTTAGGGTGGATTTGATTGCGTTTGGTTGTCACGTTTGGCTATGATAGGATCGGGTAACTTTGACTCTTGTGCCATACACTACCATTCGGTGGATTTCTGCGCTCTGCACTGCTCTAGCATACTCTGCTCGACTCTGTGGTGGCAAGCAATGGAGGTCGTTACACGGTAGGTTGGGCTAGGTTGCGTTGGTTATGCTTGGTCTGTCTACGTTTGGCTATGATGGCCCTGACCTTTGCGCTATACACTGCTATTTGTTGGATTCTTGCGCTCTGCTGTGCTCAAATATGCTCTGCTTGCCTCTGGGTAGGTCAGCAAT
>NW_016991513.1:0-1424 GCF_001483705.2 Eufriesea mexicana | reverse complement strand
GGCCGTTAGTGATTGCCTTCGTAGTGACAAGCAGAGCATATTAGAACACACTAGAGCGCTGAGGTTAACCGAATAGCCGTGAAGAGCGCAAAAGCCAAGGATATAACAACCGAACCTGACACAAGCTCACGTAACCAAACGTAGCATAACTCAACGAAACGGGAGGCAGCCGCTATTGTTGGCATTCTTAAAGCCAAGTAGAGCATATTAGTGCAGGTTAGAGTGCAGATATCCACCGAATGGCAGTGTAAAGCACGAACGTCAAAGTAGCCTATCCTAACATAGCCAACAGTGACATAACCAAACGGAACATAATTTAACCTGATAGGGCGATACCACCATTGCTGGCCTCCACAAAGACAAGACGAATTTTAGAGGGAGCAGTTGTGCGCAGAAATCCACTGCATTGAAGTGAATAGCACAAAGGCCGTAGTTACCCTAAACAAACCAGTCATAACCTAACCTAATCGAACGTATCTCAAAGTAAGGTTCCGCGACCAGTGCTCCTGGCCTCCCCAGGGCAGAGCAGAATGTGGGAGAGCACAGCAGATCACAGAAATCCACCGAATGACAGTGTATAGCACGAAAGTCAGAGCTAGCCTGATCAGAGATAGCCTATCTCAACGTAACCAAACGTAACATAACGCAACGTTACCTGCCAAGAACATCATTGCCCACACACAGGAGCCCACAAGTCCACCGGATAGCAGTGTATAGCACACGAATCACAACTATCCTACCCTAATTTATCCAAACGCATCATAGCTCAACCTAACGTACCACGACCACTATTGCTGGCCACCACAGAGTCGAGCAGAACTTACCAGAACACAGTAGGGCGCAGAAGTCCATAGGAACGCCGTGTATAGCACAAAAGTCACAAATATCTGTACCTAACCCAAGCTAATGTAACCTAACCGGACGTAGTCTACATCAACGTAACGTGCGGCGGCCACAATTGCTGGCCTCCCCAGGGCGAAGCTATATCTAGCAGAGCGCAGCCGAGCGCAGAAATCCAAAGAAGAGCGTATAACCCGAAGGTCAAGGCTACCGTTACCGAAATTAACACAACCTGAACTAACCAAACGTAAACCATCTCAACCGAGCATGCCGAGTTGAATGTTGCTGGCATTCAGAGGGCCAAGCATAATTCAGTAGAGCACATTACAGCGCAGGAATACACCGCATTTCAGTGTAGAACACAAATGTGAAAGATACCCTAACCTAATATGACCCGACCTAATCAAACCAAATGTAGCAAATTCAGGGTTACGAGCCGAGAGCGCCGTTTCTGGCCTCCACAGGGCCAAATATATCCTTTTACCGCACAGTAAAGCGCAGAAATCCACCGAGTAGCGGTCCATGGCACAAAAGCCAAAGCTATATTTTCCTACCCTAACCAAGCGAAACGTAGCCGTAACATA
>NW_016991512.1:1802-2080 GCF_001483705.2 Eufriesea mexicana | reverse complement strand
TAACGTGACGAGACCACCGTTGCAGGCCTTCGAAGAGCCATGCTGTACACATTAGTAGGGAGCTGATCACAGAAATCCATTGAATCGCATTGTATATCAGAAAAATCGGAGCTACGTATTCCTAACCCAAACCAACAAAACATAACCAAACATAGCCTAACTGAAACAAGCGTGCCGAAACCGCTAGTGCTGCCCACCAGAGCCTATCAGGACATGCTAGTACAAGCAGAGCGCAGAAGCCCCCCGGATAGCAGTGCGCAGCACAAAAGTTGATGGTA
>NW_016991512.1:0-558 GCF_001483705.2 Eufriesea mexicana | reverse complement strand
CTAGAGCATAGTAGATGGCAGAAATCCACGGAATAACAGTGTAGAGCACGAAAGTCAAAGCCATCCTAGCCGAACTGAGCATAACCTAAGTTAACCGATTGTAACCTAACTCAACCTGACGTGACACGGCAACTACTGCTCGCTTCCCCAGAGACGGGCAGAGTACAATAGAGCAATGTAAATCTCAGAAATCCACAGAACAGTAGTGTAAAGCACAAAAGTCGTAGTAGCATATCCTAACATATCCGAAAGTAACATAACCAAACGTAGCCTAACTCAACCTGATATGGCGAGACCACTATAGCGGGCCGCCACAAAGGCAAGCAGAGTGCACCAGAGCACAGTAGTGCGCAGAAATCCACCGCATTTCAGCGTGTAGCACAAAATCCTAAGCCTATCCTACCCTAACATCACCAAACGTAACATAACCGAACGTAGCGCAGCTCAATGCAACGTGCCGCGACCACTGCTTCCAGCCTCCCCTGAGCCAAGCATAATATTGTAGAGCACATTGGGTCACAGAAATCCATCGAATATCAGTGTATGCCACGAAAGTCA
>NW_016991511.1:2443-5108 GCF_001483705.2 Eufriesea mexicana | reverse complement strand
CCCGCAGAGCCGAGCAGAGTATAGGAGAGCATTGTAGAGCACAGAGATCCACGGAAGAGCAGTGTACCGCACATAAGACGATGATAACATAACCTAACCTGACCCAGCCGAACGTACCATAGCCCAGCGCAACGTACCGCGTCCACTACTCCTGACATCCCAGGAGCCAAGCATAATGCAGCAGAGCACAACAGATCACAGAAATCCACTTGACAACATTGTATGGAACGAAAGTCAAAACTATCCTGACCAAACTTAACCTAACCTACCCTAAGCTAACGTAACCTGGGGCGTGCTGAGTATATTAGAACAATGTAGATCGCGGCAATCCTCCAAACAGCAGTGTACAGCACATAGATCAAAGGAATCCTGACCGAACCTTCCTAACCTGACCTCACGAAACGTAACATTGCTCAGCCTACCCTGGCTACTATTACTGGCCACACCAGAGCCAAACATAGCATCTTACAGCACATTGGAGGGCAGTAGTCCGCCGAATAGCAGTGTTTAGAACGAATGTCAAAGTAGCCTGTCCTAACCTAGCCAAACGTGACATATACGAACGCAGTCTAACTCCACCTAGCATGACGAGACAAACATTGCTGGCCTGCACACAGCCAAACGGAAAATATGAGAAAACAGTAGAGCGCAGAAATCCGCCGATAGCAATGTATAGCACAAAGGTCTGGACTATACTATCCTAACATCACCAAACGTAACATAACCGTACGTAGCATAGCTCAACATAACGTATCGAGACTAATATTGCTGGCCTCTCCAGAAACAAGCAGAATATACTAGAGAATAGCAGAGCGCAAAAATCCACCGCATTGCAGTGGATAGCACAAAGGTCAGACATACGCAGACCTAACCTGACCTAACCTAACACATTCAAACATAGTGTAACTAAGTATGACGTGACGTGTCCAATATCTCTGGCCTCCACAGAGACAAGCAGAGCTCATTAGAGCACATTAGAGCGCAGAAATCCCCCGAATTGTAGTGAACAGCGCAAAAGTCGAAGATACCCTGACATAACCTGACCTAACCTAAACAAACCGAACATGGCGTAAACCAAAAGCGCGTGTAGCTACCGCTGCTGCTAGCATACCCGGAGCTAGGCAGAATATAGTAGAGCACTGTAGATCACAGAACCCCTCGGAATAAAAGTGTAAAGCTCAAAAGTCAAAGAAGCCGGAAAGTAACGTATCCCAGCCTAGCATGATGAGAACTACATTGCCGACCTCCACAGAGACAAGCAGAGTATACTGCAGCACAGTAGTGCTCAGAAATCCACCGCATTGCATTAGAGAGCACGAAAGTCGAAGACACCCTTACATAACCTGACATAGCCTAACCAAACCAAACGTGGAGTATTACAGCAGTGCGTGTAGCGACCGCTGCTGCTGCCATCCACAGAGCCAAGCAGATTATAGTAGAGCACAGTAGAGCACAGACGTCCGCCGTTTAGCAGTGTATAACAAGAAGGTCAGCGTTACACTTGCCAAACATATCCCAACCTAAACTGGCCTAACGTAACATAACTTAACGTAATGTTCCACGACCGCCATTTCTGGCATCCCCTGAGTCGAGCACAGTATAGTAGAGCCCAGTAGATCACAGAAACATGCCGAAAAGCATTTTAAAGCATAGAAGTAGTTGTAGCCCAACCTAACCTAGCCAAACGTGGCATACATAGACGTAGCCTAGCTAAACGTAACATGACGGGACTACCGTTGCTGGCACCAACAAGGACAAGCAGAATGTACAAGGGCACAGTATTGCATAGAAATCCACCGCAATGGTGTGAATAGTACAAAGGTCATAGATATCCTACCCTAACCTGACCCAGCCTAACCTAGCCAAGCTTTGCGTATCTTAAAGCATCTTGCAGAGACCACTTCTCCTGGCCTCCCCATAGCCCAGTAGAATGAAATACAGCACAGTAGATAACAGGTATCCACAGCATAACAGTGCATAGCACGATGGTCTTAGCTACCGTGACCATACATAGCCTAACCTAACCTAACTATACGTAACATACCACAACCTAACGCGCCACGGCCATTATTGCTCGCCACCACAGAGCCGAGCAGAGAATATCAGAGCAATGTAAAGCGCGGAAACCCACCGAATAGCAGTGTATAAAGCAAAAGTCAAGGTTATCATGTCCTAACGTAACCAAACGTAACATAACCAAACGTAGTATAGCTCAAACTAAAGTTCCCAGACCACCATTACTGGCCTCCCCAAAGTCGTGCAGAGTATAGTACAGCACACTAGAGCGCAGAAATCCACCGAATAACAGTCTATGCCAAGAAAGTCTAAGCTATCATAACCTAACGCAGACAAGCATACCCTAGCCAAACTAACTTGCCGGGACCACCATTACTGGCCTCCCCAGAGTCAGGCAGAGTGTAGTAGAGCAATATAGTGTGCAGTAATCCACCGAAAAGCAGTTTATAGCACAAAAGTCAAAGCTATCCTCTCCTAACCTATCCAAACGTAATATAATCAAGCGTATCTTAACTTAACCTAACATGCCGAGACCACTATTACTGGAATCCCCTGAGCCAGGCAGAATATACTAGGGCACAGTAGAGCTTAGGAATCCACCGAATAGGAGTGTATATCGCGAAAGTCAGAGCTATCCTGGCCTAACCTA
>NW_016991511.1:0-821 GCF_001483705.2 Eufriesea mexicana | reverse complement strand
CAGAAATCCATCGAACAGCAGCTCACGGCGCAATAGTCGTGGTTATCCTCTCCTACCCTAACCAAACGTAACATAACCGAACGTAACCTAAATCAGACTTACGTGCCGGGACCACTATTACTGGGCTCCCCACAGTCGAGCAGAGTATAGTAGAGCAAAATAGAGTGTATAAATACGACGAGTAGCAGCGTATAACACAAAAGTCACAGCTATACCGACCTAACTTTGCCAAACGTAATATAACCAAACGCAACGTAAGTTAAACTAACGTGCCGGGAGCACCATTTCTGGATTCCCCAGAGCCAAGTAGAATTTACCAGAGCACAACAGAGCGCAGGAGATCTCCAAAGAGCAGCCAAAAGCAAAAATGTTAAAGGTACCCTACCCTAACCTGACCTACTTCCAGACAGCAAAACGAAGGCTAACTAAACCTAACAAGACGAGACTGCCGTTGCTGGCCTCTCCAATGCCGAGCAGAACATACCAGAGCGCAGTGGAACGTAGAAGTCCATCGAATGCCAGTGTAAAACGCGAAATTCGAAGGCTCCAAGGCACAACCAAAGCTAATATAGCCTAACCAAACGTAGACTATATCAACCTAACTTGACGAGACCACTATTACTGACCACCTCAGGACCAAGCCGAATATACTAACGTACAGAAAAGCGCAGAAACCCACTGCGTTCCAGTATACAGCACAAAAGTGAAAGATATTCAATACTAACCCGAAAAATCCTAAACAAACCAGAAGTAACATTAACCAAACTAACGCGCCGCGGCCACCATTTCTAGCCTCGCCAGTGCAAAGCAGAGCATATTAT
>NW_016991510.1:746-1083 GCF_001483705.2 Eufriesea mexicana | reverse complement strand
GTCAATAAAATTGAATTTCCCAGCCACTTTCTATAGCATTGCAATGGCTATTGCGCGACAATACATTCTTTGCTCCATATTTATGCAAGGAAGTCGGCTCACCACGATATTAGCGGAAAATGTCAATAAAATTCAATTTTCCGCCCAGATTCTATAGCACTGCATTGGCTATAGCACGCTAATAGAATCTTACATCCTTATTTATCGATGAAAGCTATCTCACCACGATATTAGTCGATAATGTCAATAACATTGAATTTTCCAGCCAGATTCTTTCGCATTGCTATGCCTTTAACACGCCAATCGAATCTTTCCTCCTTATTTATGCAAGAAAGTT
>NW_016991510.1:0-589 GCF_001483705.2 Eufriesea mexicana | reverse complement strand
TTAGCCGAAAATGTCAATAAAATTGAATTTTCCCGCCAGATTATATAGCATTGCAATAGCCATAGCACGCCAATGGAACATTTCCAACTTATTTATGGCAGAGAGTTAGCTCATCACGATATTAGCCAAAAATGTCAATAACATTGAATTTTCCAGTCAGAGGCTATTGAATTGCAATAGCCATAACACGCCAATTGAATCTTTCCTCCGTATGTATGCAAGAAAGATAGGTCCCGACGATTGATATTAGCCGAAAATGTCAATAAAATTCAATTTTCCACCCAGATTCTATAGCACTGCAATGGCTATAGCACGCTAATAGAATCTTACATCCTTATTTATCGATGAAAGTCAGCTCACCACGATATTAGTCGAAAATGTGAATAACATTGAATTTTCCAGCCAGATTCAATCGCATTGCTACGGCTATAACACGCCAATCGAATCTTTCCTCCTTATTTATGCAAGAAAGTAACCTCACCACGATATTATTACAAAATGTCAATAAAATTGAAATTCCCAGCAGTATTCTACAGCATTGCAATGGCTACAGCGCGCCAATAGAATCTTTCCTCCTTATTTATCGGAG
>NW_016991509.1:0-360 GCF_001483705.2 Eufriesea mexicana | reverse complement strand
GGTGTATGTATGGATCTGTGTATTGATATATGAATGAATGCATGGCGGGATGGATGGATTGGTAGATGGATGTATGGATGGATGGATGTATAGATCGATGGATGTATGGTTGGGTGGATGTTTGGTTGGACGGGTGGATGGATGTATGGATGTACGTATGGATGTATGTATGGTTGGGTGGCTGTATGGATGGCTGGAAGTGTGGATGAATTGAGGTACTGATGGACGGAAGTACGGACGTATGAATGTATGGTTATATATATGTATGGATGTATAGATGGATGTATGTATCGAATTATGGAAGTACGAATGGACGGGTTTATGTGTGTATGGACGTGTGGATATATGGATGTATACATG
>NW_016991508.1:0-480 GCF_001483705.2 Eufriesea mexicana | reverse complement strand
TATACACCACAAATCAATGAATTTCGGCGCCCTGCTGTGCTCTAATGTTTCCTGCTTGGCTCTGGGGAGACCAGAAAGAGTGGTCTCGGCTCGATAGGTTGCGCTATGGAACGCGATGTTCGGTTAGGTTACGTTAGATTCGGTGAGAATGGCTGTGACTTTCGTGCTATACACGGCTAAGCGGTGGACTTCTGAACTCTACATTGCTCTAATATGCCCTGCTTGTCTCTGCGGAGGCTCGCAATAACGGTCGCTGCGCGTTAGGTTGAGTTACGTTACGTTTGCGTTTGTTACGGTGGTCCTTTTTAGGAGAGGATAGCTTTGCCTTTTGTGCTATACAATGCCAACCGGCTGATTTCTGCACTCTACCGTGCTCTAATATGTTCAGCATGGCTCTGGCAATGGCGGCAATAGTGGTTTCGGCACATTACTTTGAGACAGGATACGTTTGGCTATGGTATGTTTGCCCTTGTTGGGATC
>NW_016991507.1:0-5081 GCF_001483705.2 Eufriesea mexicana | reverse complement strand
ATGGATGTATGGATGTATGTTTGGGTGTATGTATGGATGTATGGATGTATGGATGTGTGGATGCAATGATGCGCGAATGTACGGATGTACGTATTTGTGGATGTTTGGATGTACACTGGTATGGATGCGTGGATGGATGGTTGTATGTATTGATGTCTGAATGGATGTATGGATGGATGGATGTATGGATGTATGTATGGATGTATTTAAGTACGTATCTATGGATGTATGTATGGATGTATTTAAGTACGTATCTATGGATGTATGTATGGATGTATTTAAGTACGTATCTATGGATGTATGTATGGATGTATTTAAGTACGTATCTATGGATGTATGTATGGATGTATTTAAGTACGTATCTATGGATGTATGTATGGATGTATTTAAGTACGTATCTATGGATGTATGTATGGATGTATTTAAGTACGTATCTATGGATGTATGTATGGATGTATTTAAGTACGTATCTATGGATGTATGTATGGATGTATTTAAGTACGTATCTATGGATGTATGTATGGATGTATTTAAGTACGTATCTATGGATGTATGTATGGATGTATTTAAGTACGTATCTATGGATGTATGTATGGATGTATTTAAGTACGTATCTATGGATGTATGTATGGATGTATTTAAGTACGTATCTATGGATGTATGTATGGATGTATTTAAGTACGTATCTATGGATGTATGTATGGATGTATTTAAGTACGTATCTATGGATGTATGTATGGATGTATTTAAGTACGTATCTATGGATGTATGTATGGATGTATTTAAGTACGTATCTATGGATGTATGTATGGATGTATTTAAGTACGTATCTATGGATGTATGTATGGATGTATTTAAGTACGTATCTATGGATGTATGTATGGATGTATTTAAGTACGTATCTATGGATGTATGTATGGATGTATTTAAGTACGTATCTATGGATGTATGTATGGATGTATTTAAGTACGTATCTATGGATGTATGTATGGATGTATTTAAGTACGTATCTATGGATGTATGTATGGATGTATTTAAGTACGTATCTATGGATGTATGTATGGATGTATTTAAGTACGTATCTATGGATGTATGTATGGATGTATTTAAGTACGTATCTATGGATGTATGTATGGATGTATTTAAGTACGTATCTATGGATGTATGTATGGATGTATTTAAGTACGTATCTATGGATGTATGTATGGATGTATTTAAGTACGTATCTATGGATGTATGTATGGATGTATTTAAGTACGTATCTATGGATGTATGTATGGATGTATTTAAGTACGTATCTATGGATGTATGTATGGATGTATTTAAGTACGTATCTATGGATGTATGTATGGATGTATTTAAGTACGTATCTATGGATGTATGTATGGATGTATTTAAGTACGTATCTATGGATGTATGTATGGATGTATTTAAGTACGTATCTATGGATGTATGTATGGATGTATTTAAGTACGTATCTATGGATGTATGTATGGATGTATTTAAGTACGTATCTATGGATGTATGTATGGATGTATTTAAGTACGTATCTATGGATGTATGTATGGATGTATTTAAGTACGTATCTATGGATGTATGTATGGATGTATTTAAGTACGTATCTATGGATGTATGTATGGATGTATTTAAGTACGTATCTATGGATGTATGTATGGATGTATTTAAGTACGTATCTATGGATGTATGTATGGATGTATTTAAGTACGTATCTATGGATGTATGTATGGATGTATTTAAGTACGTATCTATGGATGTATGTATGGATGTATTTAAGTACGTATCTATGGATGTATGTATGGATGTATTTAAGTACGTATCTATGGATGTATGTATGGATGTATTTAAGTACGTATCTATGGATGTATGTATGGATGTATTTAAGTACGTATCTATGGATGTATGTATGGATGTATTTAAGTACGTATCTATGGATGTATGTATGGATGTATTTAAGTACGTATCTATGGATGTATGTATGGATGTATTTAAGTACGTATCTATGGATGTATGTATGGATGTATTTAAGTACGTATCTATGGATGTATGTATGGATGTATTTAAGTACGTATCTATGGATGTATGTATGGATGTATTTAAGTACGTATCTATGGATGTATGTATGGATGTATTTAAGTACGTATCTATGGATGTATGTATGGATGTATTTAAGTACGTATCTATGGATGTATGTATGGATGTATTTAAGTACGTATCTATGGATGTATGTATGGATGTATTTAAGTACGTATCTATGGATGTATGTATGGATGTATTTAAGTACGTATCTATGGATGTATGTATGGATGTATTTAAGTACGTATCTATGGATGTATGTATGGATGTATTTAAGTACGTATCTATGGATGTATGTATGGATGTATTTAAGTACGTATCTATGGATGTATGTATGGATGTATTTAAGTACGTATCTATGGATGTATGTATGGATGTATTTAAGTACGTATCTATGGATGTATGTATGGATGTATTTAAGTACGTATCTATGGATGTATGTATGGATGTATTTAAGTACGTATCTATGGATGTATGTATGGATGTATTTAAGTACGTATCTATGGATGTATGTATGGATGTATTTAAGTACGTATCTATGGATGTATGTATGGATGTATTTAAGTACGTATCTATGGATGTATGTATGGATGTATTTAAGTACGTATCTATGGATGTATGTATGGATGTATTTAAGTACGTATCTATGGATGTATGTATGGATGTATTTAAGTACGTATCTATGGATGTATGTATGGATGTATTTAAGTACGTATCTATGGATGTATGTATGGATGTATTTAAGTACGTATCTATGGATGTATGTATGGATGTATTTAAGTACGTATCTATGGATGTATGTATGGATGTATTTAAGTACGTATCTATGGATGTATGTATGGATGTATTTAAGTACGTATCTATGGATGTATGTATGGATGTATTTAAGTACGTATCTATGGATGTATGTATGGATGTATTTAAGTACGTATCTATGGATGTATGTATGGATGTATTTAAGTACGTATCTATGGATGTATGTATGGATGTATTTAAGTACGTATCTATGGATGTATGTATGGATGTATTTAAGTACGTATCTATGGATGTATGTATGGATGTATTTAAGTACGTATCTATGGATGTATGTATGGATGTATTTAAGTACGTATCTATGGATGTATGTATGGATGTATTTAAGTACGTATCTATGGATGTATGTATGGATGTATTTAAGTACGTATCTATGGATGTATGTATGGATGTATTTAAGTACGTATCTATGGATGTATGTATGGATGTATTTAAGTACGTATCTATGGATGTATGTATGGATGTATTTAAGTACGTATCTATGGATGTATGTATGGATGTATTTAAGTACGTATCTATGGATGTATGTATGGATGTATTTAAGTACGTATCTATGGATGTATGTATGGATGTATTTAAGTACGTATCTATGGATGTATGTATGGATGTATTTAAGTACGTATCTATGGATGTATGTATGGATGTATTTAAGTACGTATCTATGGATGTATGTATGGATGTATTTAAGTACGTATCTATGGATGTATGTATGGATGTATTTAAGTACGTATCTATGGATGTATGTATGGATGTATTTAAGTACGTATCTATGGATGTATGTATGGATGTATTTAAGTACGTATCTATGGATGTATGTATGGATGTATTTAAGTACGTATCTATGGATGTATGTATGGATGTATTTAAGTACGTATCTATGGATGTATGTATGGATGTATTTAAGTACGTATCTATGGATGTATGTATGGATGTATTTAAGTACGTATCTATGGATGTATGTATGGATGTATTTAAGTACGTATCTATGGATGTATGTATGGATGTATTTAAGTACGTATCTATGGATGTATGTATGGATGTATTTAAGTACGTATCTATGGATGTATGTATGGATGTATTTAAGTACGTATCTATGGATGTATGTATGGATGTATTTAAGTACGTATCTATGGATGTATGTATGGATGTATTTAAGTACGTATCTATGGATGTATGTATGGATGTATTTAAGTACGTATCTATGGATGTATGTATGGATGTATTTAAGTACGTATCTATGGATGTATGTATGGATGTATTTAAGTACGTATCTATGGATGTATGTATGGATGTATTTAAGTACGTATCTATGGATGTATGTATGGATGTATTTAAGTACGTATCTATGGATGTATGTATGGATGTATTTAAGTACGTATCTATGGATGTATGTATGGATGTATTTAAGTACGTATCTATGGATGTATGTATGGATGTATTTAAGTACGTATCTATGGATGTATGTATGGATGTATTTAAGTACGTATCTATGGATGTATGTATGGATGTATTTAAGTACGTATCTATGGATGTATGTATGGATGTATTTAAGTACGTATCTATGGATGTATGTATGGATGTATTTAAGTACGTATCTATGGATGTATGTATGGATGTATTTAAGTACGTATCTATGGATGTATGTATGGATGTATTTAAGTACGTATCTATGGATGTATGTATGGATGTATTTAAGTACGTATCTATGGATGTATGTATGGATGTATTTAAGTACGTATCTATGGATGTATGTATGGATGTATTTAAGTACGTATCTATGGATGTATGTATGGATGTATTTAAGTACGTATCTATGGATGTATGTATGGATGTATTTAAGTACGTATCTATGGATGTATGTATGGATGTATTTAAGTACGTATCTATGGATGTATGTATGGATGTATTTAAGTACGTATCTATGGATGTATGTATGGATGTATTTAAGTACGTATCTATGGATGTATGTATGGATGTATTTAAGTACGTATCTATGGATGTATGTATGGATGTATTTAAGTACGTATCTATGGATGTATGTATGGAAGAATCTATTGGAGTATGTAAGGATGTATGTATTGATGTCACTATGGAAGCACGGATGGATGGGTGGATGGGTGGACGGATGTATGGACGAACGGATGTATGGATGGATTGAGGTATGGATGCATGGA